>NC_086236.1:74018979-74086479 GCF_036321145.2 Pelmatolapia mariae
GCATGCAGGAAGCTGATTTATCTGAAAATAGCTGCACTAAGTGAAAATTTGAAACAGTACTTTGAAGTATTGTTTCAAAGTAAAAGCTGAACTATTTAAAACGACTTGTTTCAGTGACGTTGGAGCTGAACGTTCCCCATTTCCAGGATTTTGGTGCAGCTCCCTGTTTAAAACTGATTTCACTCAGCAACCTTCAGCAACCAGCTGCTCAGAGACGAAGTGTTTTGGGGTTTCCAAGCGGTCTCTGCGTGCCTGAGCTCCAGCAGGTCTGGACTGTCAGTGCCTTCAGGCTGCTGGTGTTAATGGTCTGATCAGCATGTTGAGCCGTTACCTCGCTGGGATAAGAAATGGACCACAGGTCAGGAGTTCAAGCTTCTCTCAGAGGGCGTTTTCTTTCTCTTAACTGTTTTACAGATTTTACAAACATGAGTATTTTCTCTGTTTCTCTCTTTTCTTTCTTCTAATCTGTTTCTAGCTTCCAGAGTATTTCCTGTTTTTCTTCTGCAGGTATCAACAGTCAAAGCGTTCGCGTGTCTGTGGGCTGAAAACAGAAGAACCTTTGCTTATCATTTACTTTATCTAAATTTGCATTTCAAGCGAGACTCAGATTCCCCGTCACATCTGACCAAGTAAAACGTTTGTAAATGCTTAAACCTGATCTGCTCTCCTCATTCCCAGCTCTACATTTTTATTCCTGGACTCTTCTAGAGTTCCTCTGCAGGAGTCACAGTAGGTCTGGGAGCAGCTTGTGTGAATGAAGCTGCTTCTGTCTTCTTCAGTCAATGACAAATAACATCAGCAGAGGTAATAACTTCCTGTTCTCACAGGACTCACAGGACATAAAAACGGCCTCTGAATAAACCTCCTGAAGCTCCTCTCCTCTTCCTGCTGAGACCTGCCGGTGATGATTTTCCACTTCAGCTGCAGAGACGAGAACAGGAAAAAAAATCAGGCAAATATAAAAGTTTTGAATTATTGAAGACAAACAGCAGGAATTACAGAAGGTTTGAGCTGAAGTAGAAAAGTGAGTAAACACTGAGCAAACTATGTTTGTTTTCAACCTTTTCTGGAGGAAAACCACAGACTGTATATAAAAGATGTATGTTTCCACTGTGACATCACCCACTGGTTTCTGACTGGTTTTAATCTTCAGCATCAGTCTTTCAGCTTTAACCGTGCTGGTTTTTGGAAACAGAAGCGACCGTGTTTGGGTGAGAAGGTGGAGTGTTAGCTTAGGGTAGGTAGCTTGATGTCAGGCTCCATGCATTAACTGTGTGGATAGACACTGATACCTGCTAATTACTGCCAGGGCAGCTTTGCATGATTCACAGTTGAAAATAATCCTCCTTTATCCCATACTGGGCTTTGGTGAAGCCCCTCAGTTGATCTCACTGACAGCATAAAAGATGGACGTAGCTCCCGAGTATAAAAAGTGTCTGAAACTTGGAATCTTTCTAATTTCCACTGCGATACATGCAGTTGGAAAAAGATTTAAATTCCTAAAGCAGGCTACAGGAAAATGACCCTGATGAGTTTATGGGCTCAGTCGCTCATACTGAGACAGACATTGAGTCCTTTAAATTTCTGATCATATGCAGACTAGATTATCAGTTTAAATAGTTGTTTTGGCCTCTTTCAGCTTTATTTGATAGACACGGTGAATAAAGGACAGGAAAGCGTGGGCAGATAGAGAAAGGGGAAGACATGCAGCAAAGGACCGCAGGCCAGAGTGGAACCTGGGCTGGCTGCTGTCAGCTGTATGGTATGTAGTCGCCCGCTCAACACACTGAGCTATTATTATGCTGGATTATTATGCTGGATTATTATTATGCAGATAATTAGTTTCTCTGTGGAACCCGCCCCTCACTCACATCTGATTTCAAAAACCAACATGGCCACAATGGAAAATGTTCATATCTTCCATCTTGTATGGATCATCATCAGCCTGAAACAAGCTGTTTTAGCTCCTCCCTCTTTAATGCCACCCTTCCTGTCTTCTGATTGGCCAGTTTCTGGAGGCCTGCTGAGGGGCAGCACCCAGTCTTAAATTGTCAGCTGGTGACTGTAAATAACTGAATCATCCAACATTGAGTTTGACTGCAGCTGAGAGAAGTTTTAGCTTCTAAATGTGAATTTCTTCTTCTTGCATTTAAACTTGACAATAACATTAAACTTTTTAAGTTTCTTTCCTTCTTAAAACAAACACTGAGGTTTATGTGACAGCATTTCAGAACTATTCTCTCTCCAAGCCATTCTGAGTAAAGTTTGAGTAAATTCATAAACTTGATCAATGCTGAAAATGGTGGTGTAGTTTCAGCCTGAACATTTGAAATCAGGTCCAAAACAACTGCTAAATGTTACTGACACGCAAATGCTGCAGTTTAAACAATGGATACAGTTTCAGTGAAACATCGTTAGTATGTCGCTGATATTTTCACTGAAGTAAACTGAAAAAACAAATATATTAGTAAAACGCTCCCTCAGACTAATATGACAAAACAAACAAATATAATCATGTAATAAAGAATGAATAATAAACATAAAAAAGAAAAGGTGCAAAAGCCAAATGAAGACCGTTGATAAAGTAATTAAACACATTAAAATAACTCATTATTAAAAGGGAGCTTTGTTTCTCAAGCAGAATTCACAGGAGGCGGGTTTGGGCACGGCGACCACTGAGTAAACCGTCTGCTGCTGTCGTTCGGCTGGACGGGCTGAGAGCCGCTGATGATGATTTTCCGCTTCAGATACAAACATCATGACCACAGAGAGCAGAACAGAAGACAGAAGGCTTTATTTATATAGCGCCAAATCACAACAACAGACGGGTCAATGAGTTTTATATTGTAAGGTAAAATATTGTAACTATAATACAAAAAGCTGCCAGAGCAGCTTTGCACAAGTCATAGTCCAAAATAATCCTTCTGTATCTCACACTGGGCCTTAGAGCAGCCCTTCAGTCATCCTCCATGGACGATCCATCGTCCAGTTTGCATTTCTGTTTGAGCGTTCTGCTAAAAAACTATGAAACCTTTAATAATTGGTGACTCGTTTGGAGTTTGTGATATTTTATATAGTCAGGATTTGACTGGATTTTTACTGGGTATTGACATCAGGTGGTTAATTTTTTAAATATGTGGTCCATGTGATTTTATAAACTTCTGAATAATTTTTCTAATACATTGTCAGGGGGCTGCGTCTGTGTCCCAGCATTTTTTGAGTTATTTTGGTGTTTTGATTGTTTATTATATACAGAGATCATGTTAGGTATGCTTATGTTTCATCTATGTCTCTGTGTTTATGAGTCTTTCCTTTGTTCTGTGTTAGTCTGTCTTGTCCTCTTTGTTTAACATTTAGTTATTCCTGTGCGTTCGTCTCCTTTATCTGTTCCCGTGTGTCTCTCCTCGTGTTCCAGTCTGTCATGTGTTTCATGTCTGTGTCCATGTTGTCGAGCTCCTGTTGCCATGTCCACGTTCCATGTTTCCTGTTTTGTTTTTTTTATTTTGAGGCTCTGCTGTTTCCATGTTCAGTGTGTTTAGTTTTACTTCCCCTGTGGCGTCATGTTTATTTGTGTCAGTTGTGTTTCCAGGTGTTTCCACTTCCATCATTACCCTTCTGTGTATTTAAGTCCTCTTTCCTACTCTGTTCAGTGTCAGGTTGTCTGTCTGTCTGGTATCATGTACTTTAAGTCTCAGGATTACTTTCGTGCTTCGGTTCATGTTCATTTTCACAGTTTTCGCACGCACCTGTTCTCATTCACGTGTCATGTCACAGTTTTCATGTTAGTTTATCCCACTTTAGATTTTCATTTACTTTTTTCCTCAGCTCACCTTGCCTTGTTTTCTGTTTGATATCAGCCTTAATAAACGGCTCGCTTTCCTGTTGTACTTTGTTTTCTCTCCCATATCTGCTTTTGGGTCCACGCCACAACACCCCGGCTGCTCAGCCGTGACAGAACATCCTGATTCCAGACTGTTTCCCAATGTTGAAGGCTCAGAATCTACTCAGTGCGTCGCTACATTGCCAGGGTCTACATCTAAAAGTACAGTCTCAAAGTCTACCTGTGAAAGGCTTGTACTCTCTGTTCCCGGGTTAATAGACCTCAGAATGGTAATTGTAAGTGTCACAGAAGTGGCTTATGTATAAAGAACTTTGATAGATGGTTCCAGCAGTTAAAATGTTCTTGCTTGTATATTTCTGTGGACAATATTGTAAAGGTGCGTTTATCTTGTATAGGAGACATGTTTATCTTGTCACAAGGAACAAGTTTTTGTTACACCGCTATTATCGCGAGGTTTGGGCGCGATAATATAGGCTGTGAGCCCACGTTTAATAATCACGCTAAGGAGTTCAGCGAGCCATCTGCAAAGGCCTGGTTAGTCTACCAGCTGTACAAGGTATTTGCTATTTGCTATAACTGTATTGTAATATTGTGAAAATTTGTAATGTATGGTGTTCTAATTATTTTATGTTTTAATTTAGAATGCACAGGACTGTAAAGTTATTGTTCTAGGACCTCCGAAGTGGCAGGCGGCCATGAGGTAATTTTTTGTTGTTAAATCACAAGTGTTACTTTTGATAGACTGAAGCGCTTAAAGCCTTTGTGTTTTATGTTTGTAGTTTTCACAGCGTTCAATAAATGCAGCAAAGCACCCGTCCTGAAGAAGCCGTGCCTGTGTCGTCATTTCAGAGTTACAGTAATGTTAGTCCAGAACTCTTGTTGCAATTCATACGACCGGAATCTCTGACAAGACGGCTTAACAACTGCATAACAACCCATGTTGTTGAGCCAGACCATTTCTGTTGATTCCTTATGTGAGTTAAGTTATAGACTTGTGTACAGTTGGTAATGTTAATGGTGGGATAGAACGAGCCACCCAAGAGACAGAAACTAATCATGGACTGATAAATCATGCTTTCAGGGACGATCATGTTAAAGATGTTTTTTGTGTGGATGAACCGGCTCCTCCTGAGATAAAATCTCTGCCCAGGGCCCCCGAGAGGCTGAGCTGGAGGCCTCAGTAAACTCTGGACCCCTGGGAGTAACTGAGCTGGGGCTCTGGAGAGCCGTCCAGCATCCTGCCATGCCGCTACCCACGCTGCTCTTAGCTCAACCGCCTGCAGCTGCCACGCCGCTACCTGCTCAACTGGTTATGGTTTCCATTCCGCCGTCTGGCCTTGCCATGTCCCAGCCAGAGGTCGGCGCTTTGTCAGATATTGCTCATTCAACGCGTTGTCTGGGCTTGCCACTGCCAACCCATGTCCAGCATGCCAGGCATCCTCCAAGACCCGTCCGGCGCCCACCAAGCTGCCAGAGGATCTTTATTTTGGGTCCACGCCACAACACTCAGTCTCAGCCGTGACATAAAAACTGGCTGATGATGTTTCTAAGTGATGTAAGGTTTCTTCCTGCGGTGTTATGGTCTTAACTTAATAACATTTACTTATTTTAATGTTTATTCTGCTTCTCTAATAATACAAACACTGCTTATGAGTTGTGTTTTTGTTCCATTAATGAATGAACTTGTTCATAAAGAAAATAATCTGTAGTTACAGTCAGTGCAGAGCTCCAGACATCCAGCTACAACTATTAAACATTTCCAAAACAAAAATGCAAGTGAGCAAAACCTGACTCAAAACGTTTTTGAAAAATAAAAATAAATAAATAATAATATAATATTGAATACTAATAAAAAAATATATATGAAAAACATTGAATCAAATCAAGAGTCAAACAATTAAATTAGTAAATATGTTGTCTGTGTTAGCCCTGCGACAGACGGCTCTAGCCCCTCAATCACGACGAGGATAAGTGAAAGAGGATGGATGAAAAACACTCACAGGAAGTGGAGTCGGGCGTCGCAGCCACTGAATAAAATTCTTCTTCATGAGCTGCAGACTGTGAGAGCTGCTGTGGATGATTGCGCCCTTCAGACAGAACAAACATGACAAAGGAGGAAAGAACCGAAATATGAGCTGGAGTACGTGAACATGAATATTTTGGCCACAGCAGCTGTGCTAAAGTGAAACAGGAGCTCACTCAGGCAGTAAAAGACGATTCCTGCGATCAGGATCAGGAGAGCGATGACACCACACACGATCAGAGGGATCTTCAGAGAGTCGCTCTCTTCGCTCTCTTCACTCTCTTCACTCTCTTCATCCTGAGGCTCTCTGGTTGGATACGTCCTCTCCATGTGGTTTAGTGCACCCTCCGCCCTGCAGGTGAGCTCCTCCTCCTCCAGGTACGGCACACAGCTGGTCACATGGTACGGGCTGGAGTGTGAGGACTCACCCTGGTTCTCTAACATGCGTCTGGAGGCCGACAGCCACGCAATCTTAGGCAGCGGGTTACCTTCAGCTTGACACTGCAGCCTCCGGGGGGCGCTGTCTGAGCCACAGGGCATCTCCACCACAGAGAGGTTCAGGATGTGAGGCTGAGCTGGGAACAAGAAGCAGAAAAAGTGATCTGATTAAAAATGATTTTCCATCATGTGACACCTTAAACCAGCCTGGCATGAAACGCTCTCTGCTTCATTCACTCTGTTTGCTCATTGACTTCCAGCCAGGAGCCTGAGTCTGGCTTCAGATGCAGCTTTGACAACAATCTTCAGAACAACTTGTATCTCTGGATGTTGGATCTTCTCCAGCAGCAGAAAACCAGACGTGAATCTGTCTCTGAACAGCTGCACAGAAAAGCCTGCAGGATGAATGACTACAGGTCACCGCTGAATCATTTACAGTCCAGTGTGACTCAAACCTCGGCAGAGTCAGAAGGTCGCTGTGGTGTGGCTATCTTTCATTACAGTCTTTGCACGACTTTGATAACTTTCAGTAAAAGCTGAACTCGACCTTACCTTCAACATAAAGCTCTGTCTTTGCTTCCTTAAAGTTCCTCCACCCGTCGAGCTCCACTCTGCAGAAGTACGCACCGTTATCAGTCAGCTGTACATCCCTGATGAGGAGCGACCCAGCCCCCCATCGAGGATCTCCTTTCAGGGAATGTTTTAAATCAGAAAATGCACAGGGATTGTCTCCATGCATGGAATCATTTTTTACTGGACACTCCAAGAAAGGAGGACCATTTGATGCTGCGAGCTTCCATGTGACTTTGATCATTCCTGAATAATCCTGTCTGGGGGTGAAGAAGCAGCCGAGGACAGCATCTTCCCCTCTGGAGACTCTGACCCCTGGAGAGACGGTCAGCTTCCATCCAGCTGAGACAGAACCTGACAGAACACATCTGGATGGTTATTTTCATGTTTGAACTCACAGCTCCAACCAGCGACACTGGGACTCTAGCAGACCTCTGAAGATGCTCTGAGACACCAGCAGCAGGTTCTTTAAGACCTGCAGAACATCCTCCAGCCTGTTGTGCTGGACCAGGAGCCCCTCGGCCTTCAGAGACGCTCCTGGTCCAAGGAGGACACGTTTATCCATCTGTGGCCTGGTTTGAAAAAGCTCTGGAGCGTCTCAGTGATTTTCCTGGTGGTTGTGGAGCGTGCTGCGGTTCTGGTTGCATCTCTCTGTGGTGAACTTTGCACTTTTGTGTTTCCTGCCTCTGTCTAACCTCTGTGCTGTGGTGTTCACCACCAACCGCCGTGTCTTTCAGTAACTGAAATACAAAGCCAGGCTCTTTTGTCACACTCATTAAATTCTCATGTCCTGTGTGTCTAAGTGAATGACTTAAAGGATCAGGATATCTCTACTGTGAGTCTTATAATCCTCTGTGATGCCATCCTGCTTGAACCCAGATTCAAAGTTCTTACCTGAGACGATCGCACTCAGAATGAGGGAGAAACGCTGCAGCCACATCCTCAGACTGACAAAGAAATGAAGCCGTCAAACAACAAATTCAGGAAGTGTGAAATGTGTCATTTCTAAAGTGATCATTTCCTGTTAGTTAAAGAGAATAATAAATATGTGAGAGAGCCCAGGGCCACCACTGCAGGGTTTCACACATTTTACTGCCTGTTTTCTTTGTGTTTTCATGTTTGTGAATCAGGACGTTTGCTGGCTGGAGTCTGGTGGTCTTCATCAAAGCCTGTACCTGTGATGAAGCTGCTTTTCACAGTGTGCTGGTGCTCTGGTGGTCTCTGACTCAAACCTGCTTCAGTCTGATTTCTGACATTTAAATAATGAACAATATCAGATATATTTAAGGTTTCTAAATACTCAAACTTTCTGTTTATTTCACAGCCCTTCAATGGCGTTTCTGTGAGGAGACCTACTTCAGACACATGTGGCTTGCCCCGCCCACACAGCCCCACAGGTCACCCACACATGCATGTCTGCTACGATGTAATAAGAAGGAAACAGCACGCAGGAGACTGTAAGAAGGTGAAAATGACAGTCTCATATGTAATACAAGGCTGAGAGAAGGACGTTAACTCTCCGTACTGTATATGAGGCGTTTTCAATTAAACTAGAAAATAAAAGCATGGCATCATTTCAAAAACGCTGATAAGCTGACCATGAACTGAAGCTTGTGTGCGCCTCCCAAACCTGCAGCACAGGCCTTTAAAACAGTCATTAAGAAACGTAGCTGAGCGTCAGGCTGGTGCAGACCTCATGAAGGTTTAGTTCCTGAGCTGCTCTCTTCATTCAGCCGCTGTAACAGCATTCAGGCCCAGTGTGATGGATCTACAGCGTCAGAGGCTGGTACTGGTATAGCACAGTTGCCTCTACAGAGTTTGACTTTCGATACGCAGCTGTGAGCGAGAGTCTGTTTTATGGTATTATTTGTTACCCCACTGTGGCCCAGGCATGGGCCCACTGTGGGCCCCACACCATGCTGCCCCACATCTGCAAACATTTGGTTTAAACTGAATAACACTGATAAGACACGAGGGCTATGATGCATGTAGCGGGCCTCGTCCTCAGACTGACTGCACACGGAGAGTAAAACAGGAAGTTTTACTCTCAGGAAACACCTCTAAACTAAGTGTTTCCTGTTACGTAGACAAAAACAGAGGAACAGAGACCGCTTCCAAACTGGTTTTACGCCTTTTACTTATATTTTATGTGTTTTTACAGATTAAATTTAGCTTGACATGTTGATCTGCTGATGGAGCACTCACACTGTGTTTGGACCCGAGTGATCCCGATCTCTGTGCACTTCTCCCTTTGAGACCTTCAGTCCAGCCATAAGAGGACTGAGGGGAGCAGTGGCTGCAGTTTAAAATACCTTTGAATGTTTCTGAATCCTCCACATTTTCATTATTTCCAGGTCAACATGGAAATGTGACGGTCAGACTGGGACATTAATGCTTTTTTAAAGGGACTGTTTTAAAATAAAGGCATGTTTCCAACTATGCAGTGACATTATGGAATCATGAAGTGAAAGCTTCACATTGCTTAATGCACATGAACAGTTTCACTTCATATAAAGAAAACAGCATCGCAGTCTGAGTCACATGTTTCCATTTATCAGGTTATTTCGTTTGTTGTGTTTGTTTTATGATGCCTGCTGATGTGCACAGGAACATTTATGTGTATTCAGAGAGACATTTTGTTAGTACAAATGTGCTTATTGTAACCATCATTGTTTGCACGAACAGCAGCTTCGTGAGATTTTCTGCATCAATTTTGACCTCAGTCCAAGTCTGGAAATTATTTTCATTTTATATTCAAACTCTGGACTTTTGCTCGTTTCAAGCTCTGGGACTGCAGTAGCGTAGCTTTGCATGATTCCACTCATCACAAAAGCAGAATAAACACAGAGCAAAACTTAACTTTAAATGTTCTTATCGGAAATTTGTGGTTAAATATACTTTAAAGACAATAGATTTGAAATTTGAAGAAACCACCGCAGTGCACTGTAAAATGTAATTCTAGCTGTTTGTTATTTCAACATATTATTCTATATCAGTTTGACGATAGATGACTGAAGTTGTTGTTATAACATAGAATTACAAGTTAAAAACGTCCCAATTACACCAAAAAAAGCTAACTTGAAAACTCATGTCCAGCTAAATCAGAAACTTATGTGAACTTGACAATGCGGGTAAGTTGAGCACAGCAGGATTCAAAACTGCCTCACGTGACTGCTACCGAGGTGCATCATGGGGAATTGGCGGTTAACGACATGCTCACTTTACTTGGACGTTTTCTAATCGTCTTCTTTGGAATATGCTTTCAAGGTGAGTAACATTGGTTATAACTATAAGGAAAGAGAGCTACAAAAGTTGGAACATGTTTTGAATTTATGGCATGACGTGTGTTTTTCTCTTTTACCGAAATGTTTGCTTTAGCTAATGTAACTTTAGCCGACAAGGTCCAGCTTGTGTGTCATGACCAAACTTGACCTAATAAACTGACATATGGCCTTTTTTATGGGTTTAATGTGGCGCTGAGCAAATCACAAGTATTGTGCCGCTAGCTTTAAGGTTGTGCACTCAACCACTGTTGCGATATTAGCAAGCTAACTCAGCTAATTAATAAAGCTTATTTCATATTGTCTCTGTACTTGTAAATTCCTTTCAAGTTCACAGGCTGTTGTATTTTGGTGGAAGTTCATTTTGGCAATATTTCCAATAACTGGCTGGGTTCAAAAAGACCTTTTTGGCAGGACTCGGATGCTTGTTGTCATCTGTTTACCCCTATGTAATCACTTAAGGTGTTATTAACTGCTGCATGCTAAGCTGCAAGAGTGCACTGAGGACAGAGACAAAATATGGTCTACAAACCAGCATTATATTAGTTTTTATCAGATAGTCCTCCAGTGTGCTTATTTTTTGCTTTAATTCTATTGTGCAGTTATTTGTTACCCTGAAATGCTTTATGCTTAACAACAGCTCACCATTTTAACTTATTTTTGAACTCTTGTGATCAGTATGACTAGATTGTGTGAGTTTCCATACTAAACGAGCTGTAGTGATAAAATAATTGGCATCAGAGACACTGATTTTTGGCATGGTATACTGCAGAAGTTTGTTTTTTTTTTTGCATAATTTACCTTTTAATTAAACTGCATTCTCTGTATTGTAACAAAACTAACATTGTTTATATGTCAGAAAATTAGCAAACATGAATAAATGGCGAAAACAATATAATTATAACATATATTTTTATTTTACTTATTTTAGGTCTGTGAAGCCAAACTTGATGCTGGGGATTTATTTTTGTCAGTGGAGTCAAATGGTAAGTTACAATTTGTGCATTTTGTCATACTGGAAACACCTCAGATTATATTGTAATTTAATAGCTCTGTAGAACAAATGATATAAAGATTGTAGTGTCAGGGTACTTCTTAAGAAGTAATATGGCACTATTGATGATCACATGCAGGTGGCATAAACTAAATATTCAGACGTGTTACCAACAAATGATTCATTAACAAAAGCAATGGAGCAGACTGTTTAGGTTCTTGTGGTTGTAATAACATCCATAACTGCAAGTTTGTCATTAATTTATTTTCACAGGTCTAGATGATCACATTTGACTTTGTCATTTAAATGAGGTGGACTTGCAAACTTTGCGCTCTTTGGGGTAAATTGCTGTCCACTACATATACACAGAATCTGCACAGTATTTCAGATCTAAAAAGGGAGTATGTAATGGACTTGCTGGCTTTAACGTAAAAAGCCTGTTGTGTAACTTTAATGAGGCAGTTGGACTAAAACAGTATTGCTCATCAAGGTAAACATCTGAGGAATAAGGAAACTGTTACTTGTCCTTTTACTCAGTGTTCTTTTAATCGCACGTTTACTAAAGTTTTACATCACATAAGTCATTTTCACAATCATTCTACTTTAAAAGATTTCAAGACAGAGCTTATTGTTCTCTGAACTTCCTTGTTTGCTGAACGGCAGGTAAAGTGCATCTTTTTGTTTGTTTGCTTTTGTGTGTTTGTGTTTTCTCTAATGGGCCTCAGATGACCGTTTGCTTAAATTTGGGTCTCAAAGAATCTTTTTTTTATTCTGCCTGTACTCTCCACCCCTCTTCTTCTATTGCTCAGGTTGAAGCAGAATTTGCCCGTCTTACATCTGTTGACCTGAAAGGGTTCCTTTTTGCTGTGCTTGACCATTATGGAGAGGTTCGTGGAGCTGTACAAAATCAAGAGCGGCATAGAAAGGCTAACTAGGCTCATAAGATGCTTCGGAGATGATGTAAGTGTTCAACTGCGAAATCTAATCCTTTGTTTAAGTTTTAGGTTATCCAGTTCAACTGATGAACTCATTGAAAGAAAGCTGATAAGTAAAGTCTGTCATCATATTTCACAACCGGACATTTAGTGTGGTAACTTTTACAGAATCTGTGTATATTGGTGGTAGGTTGGATATCATATTCTACTTGAATGTCCTGATAAGCCTGATTCAAAATCTCCAATGATAATCATATATTGATGGAATTATGCATCAAAAAGCTGTGAATTTGGAGCTGTCTACATGCTTCATAAACACTGTTTAAAAAGTGTTTTTGTTTTCTTTTTGACTTCTTTGACCAGAGCCCTACACAAAGGAAGAGGACAGAGGACCTCATTTTCTAAAGGAAGATCCCTCACACACTTTCAAGACTGTGAAGGTTAGCATTGTTTCTTTTAGTAAATTTAATAATGACAGCACCACAGTGGATTTTAAATTAAAAAGTACATGTGTACTTTTTCCTCACCAAATGTATTATTACAAGATCTTTGACACTGGATTTGGTCTGGGTTTCAGAGAAACTAACTGGCAAGCTAGCATTGATATTATTAGTGTCTTGTGTTTATTCATGTCTTCACCAGGGTCTTTGACATTTCGCTGCTGTACTGTTCACTTCAGCTTTACGTTTGATTTCTCACATTGTATATTGTAATGGCAGAGATATTAGGATATTTAAGGGGCTGCAGTGGCTGCTACAGCTGTGGGGGGCAATACTTTGGTGAAATGTCCTGGACCCTGGAAAAGAGACTGTGTAGACTGGGTAAGCAATTAAAGGTTACTGGCCGAGAGTCATTGGGCAGCTGGGTAAAGGTGGATGTTGATATTCAGTGCCAATTATGCAACCTGTTCAGCCATGTCTATATGCTCTTTTTTCATGCTGTTAATATAGGGGGAAAAAATAAACTTTAATCAATAAACTGATTAAAGAAGCATTGTCTATGGAGCCATAATCTGATCCTGTAGTGTAGCTGCAGTTTGCACATTTCATGTATTCTCAGCCAGATTTGGTTTAGAGCACAGCCAATATTTAGCATAAGTAGATTTAAATTCACACACTGGTGATGGCAAGCTACATTGTAGCCACAGCCACCCTGGGGCGCACTGACAGAGGCGAGGCTGCCGGACACTGGCACCACCGGGCCCTCTGACCACCACCAGTAGGCAACAGGTGAAGTGTCTTGCCCAAGGACACAACGACTGAAACTGTCGGAGCCAGGGCTCGAACCGGCAACCTTCCAATTATAAGACGAACTGTCAACTCTTGAGTTACGATTCAGTCATCCACCCATGTGTGTGAATGACTGAATGTGTAAAGCACTTTGGAGTCCTTAGGGGACTAGTAAAGCACTATACAAATACAGGCCATTTACCATTTAAATTGAAAATTTTGTTTGAATTCTGCAATTGAAGACATGCTCAGTTATTTATGAACATGGTCTTTGTTTAAAGCAAGAAATGGATTTGTAACATGGGGGTGCATATCTCATTCTGAAAAAACTTTAACAACTAATAAGTGTTACCCAAAGCCAATCACCATCATCCAAAGCATCAGTATGGCTCTTCTTTGGAAAGACATGAATTCTTAAGCACACGGGATATTGTGTAATTGTAATTGTGTAATTTTTTTTTTTTTTTTTGTCTTTGAACCCTTTTATAGCCGACAGGTATTGAAGACACGTTTTCTAAGAGGATGAAAGTTGGCATTGCGATGGTGAAAGAAGAAGACATCGATGTGTTGGTTGTCCTTGAGGCAGCAGTAATCCTGTCTAATCTGAAGGATGTCTCAAGTGCCATTTCCATGCTGATGGGCCTTCTTTTTGCCCTCAACATACACTATCCAAAGGAACTTAAGGACATCTTTGAAGTCATTCAGAACATCCTAATGAACATTGGTGGAAGGCAGTGCATCTCACTAGTGCATGGTCTAAGAAACAGACTCTTGCAGAAAGCCATGCAGAACTGTAATTGTATGATCCTTAGTGTTAAGGACAGTTTTTATTTTACTGTTTGTTTTTTTATTCTTGCAAGTTCTCATTCTCACTTTTGTATGTCACTAAATGACGACACTTTACATTCCAGATTAGACAATGACTCATTTGTTCATGGTTTAAGAAACTTATGTGAACAACAATATAATGCTGGACTTTGCAGATGCTTATCTCATGCAAGTCAGTAGTTTTTCCTTTGTTTTGCAATTGAGCAGACTCAAACTAATGTTTCTGAAATATTCATATTATCAAATGTTTCAGAAGCATGCACTCATTTTCAGAGATATTGGTTCTGTGGAATTTGTTGCAATTGTAAACGAAGACAAATACAAGAGTTTGATGTCTCAGTTATTATAAACTGATCTTTACTGTCACTTATCAAAGGTTTTGTACTATTTTAATATTTCAAGTTTTATGCTAACAGGTGTGACTGAGCACAATGAAGTTTAAAAATTTTGTAAATGTAAAGAATAACTTTTCTAAAATAGCAAGTGTCCCGTTGATACATTACATTAATGCAGACTTTATGTTGTTACTTCACAAGAATCACTACTGCTCCTAGAGTATTGGTCAGAATTTCATCTTCACCCAAACTGGGCTCAAGACCAAGTTCAAATTTATTGTTTCACAGGGAGCAGCCTTTGAGTTTTGATGGATTGTGAGCCTGATGAGCTACGTCACTGATTTTTCTGTTTCTCAGATGACTAAGATGGCACAATAAATGGTGAATGTTGGGTGCTCATGAGTAATTGTCTTGTCATGTTCTTAAAACAAACTTTCTGTATGAAATGATCAGATACACTTTAATGGAATCTGTGGGGTTTTATTTTTTTTCTGTAAACAACAGAAAATTAATTTAAAGGAATGTAGATATTTAAACCTGAGATCTAAGATAAACCTAACAGGTAGTTTTGCTGAAATGGATGTTAGAAAGCCAAAAAAAAAACAAAACAAAACTTAAGATGTTTAATACACATTTTTCTTTACATCCAGTCAATCAACTCTGATAATTAAAATGAAACTGATTTACAAGTTCACTCAGCTACCTTAAGGAGCTCAGTTAATTAATAAACTTAAATCAACTTAGCTAACAGATTATGTTAGTTAAGCTAAAATAGATTCCTAAGTTAAAAGAACTACTAAAGTATTTGAATTAACTAAAAAACCCAAGTCAACTGAACTAGGACAAGAGTTTAAACAATAGATTATTTTAATTTAGCTGAAAGGGTTTTCCCAAGTAAAGATGACAATTAAAGGAGTTGAACTGACTAATAAATCTCAGTCAACTAAACTAAGATGAAAGTTTAGACAACATGTGATTTTTCATTAAGATAACAATTGGTTGTGTTATAAAAACAAACTCTATTTCTTGACTTAACTTAAAATTTTAAGGCAGCCCTTTACCTCATATTTTTAAGTTGAAACAACAAGTTATATTTTACAGTGTGGGTTTATGTCCAAACCTGAAGTCAAACTAGAGCACGGGGAGCACACTGCCCCCAGGTGGCAGAAATGTAATCAGTCAATATTTGAGGACTTTAATTTCAAACAAATGATGCTTTTAACCTGCCGACTGTTGACCTCACCCGTCTGCTCGTCAGCTTTTCAGCACCTTCTCTTGTTATTAAATATTATCGATTTGATCTAAAATACAGACAAACTGTAATATTTTACTATTAATGGTTTTATCTTTACTTACAATCAGGATGTAGAATCCTGAGGACAAAACAGCAACTACACAGGATCCAGTTCAGTGCATAAAATATTAAAAATAAAACAGTAGTTAAAATAATCTAAAATTTTACTAAGAAAGGAAAGAAACATAAAATAATGCAACAGGCATTGTGAGACTGCAGAGTGCAGAGATGACGTGTGCATGCTCAGCATGTTACTCGTGTATTTCTTGGAGTATTTCTACACTATTGTACTTGTACACGAGTAAATGGTGTGAATACTTTCATCCAAACATGTTGAGCTGATTTTGTTTCTGCAGCTCAGACCTGAGCTCCTCTTCACGGCTTCAGTCGTGCAAACACAACAAAGTTCAGATCACATGGAAGCTTGACGGGGTATAAATAGAGAAACGGAAAATCATGAGCGACATTCTGGGAGGGACTGACTCACACACACACACAGCCGTCCTGTTTCTTTGTCTTATCTGCTCGGTGGTCGGATCATGGATGCCCGGCTGCTCTGCAGCACTCTGCTGCTGTCCGTCACACGAGGTGAGCTGATTTACGCACGTGCACGTTGTCTTAATGTGTCAGGATGTGATGTCATTTCTGTGCTTTAATACAGACAGAAGCATCCTCGCAGATTCTTTCAGAGAAATAGCAGAACTTTAGAAAAGTGATGAGAAGTTTAAAAACAAGCCAAATGTATAATAAGTGTGCTTTATTTGCCATTTGTGTACCTGTTGTGTCTCTGAATCACATCAGTGCGTCACAAACTGCCTCAAACTTGTATTTGTAATGACCACCAGGGGGCGACTGCTCCGGTTCTAAGAAGTCTGATTATAGGTCTGTGAGTCAGCTGATCTCTGTGAACTTTCAGACGGTTTTTGTTTTCAGGTCTTATTAAGTAAAATAATGACGTTAGATTATTGTGACAAAGGAGGGTAAAGCACAATGATTCACAGTGATTCAGGTTTAAGGAAAAGCTGCAGGGAGCTTTTGTATCCTTGTTTCCAGACGGTGGGTGGGCGTGGTCATGACTCTGCACACTCATAGGCCAGTGAGTTCTCAGTCACCATGAATCATTGTGCTGTTAGTCATTTTGCTAACAGCATTACAGAGTTCAGGGACTCCAACAGCTCATTTAGCTCTGATACCCTGCTGCAGCTACAGCACCAGCTAGTGGTAGGTGGCTGCATAACACCTGCAGTTAGCCACTCAGGTGACATCAGCAAACAATGAAGTTTAAGCTTCTTCTGGGGTTGACCAGCAACCACAGCAACATTCTGCTACTTATAACAGATTTTTACTTGAATTGTTACCAATCTGAGACAAATGTTAAAAAACCAACACATGGAACTTTTGAACCGTCTTAGACAGTTAAGACTTAAAACTACTGTTTTTTCCCAACAGCCCTCAGCTCTGCAGAAGACGGTTGGTTTGTGAAGGTTCAGCCGGAGGTACGAGGCATCGAGGGTTACCCGGTGGTGCTGCCGTGCACCTTCGGCCATCCGCAGCACTCCCAGCATTCCTCCCTGCAGGTCGTGTGGCGTCTGGGCCACGGGCAGGGAGCCACCGTCCTGTACCGCTGCACCAGCCGGTCCGGAGCCCCCACCTGTGAGCCGGGGCCGAAGCAGGACCAGCGCTATCGGCTGGAGGGAAACCCGAGGGAGCACGACCTGTCGCTGCGCATCAGTAACACCATCCTGCAGGATAATGGACGCTACTACTGCCGAGTGGAGGTTCAAGGACGAGAACACATCAGCTTCGAGGACAAGATGGGGACCAGACTGAGAGTGGAAGGTACCGTCCAAATCACTCTGCCCACAGCTGACCCAGAAACAGTCTAGCACTTGTTCTTCAGCAGCTTGGTGTAGTGAAGCTTTTTGAAACACAGTCAGCTGATTTTAAGGGTAGATTTTCTATTACAACAGTTAGCTCGCAGCTAGAACCTTTAAACTCGGTGGCTGTGAAGTAGGATTAAGATGCATGAAGGCTTCCACAGCGTCTGACTCCTCTTCCTCCTCCTCCTCCTCCTCCAGCTCCTCCAAAGATCCTGGGCCTGTCGGTGGAGGGCACTGAGCAGTCCGGGTACAGAGCTCTGTGTCGGGTCCAGGGCTCCCCGCTGCCAGATGTCCAGTGGCTCGGCCCAGACGACCTGCTGGAGGGGTCTCTGCTCAGGCCGCTGGCTCAAGGCTCCACCGGCCACTACCACACCGTCAGCCAGCTGAGAGACGTGGAGCCAGGCCAACAGTACACCTGCAGCGCCTCCAACCCACTGGGTAAAGAGCAGGCCACCCTGTATGTCCTGCCCCCCCAGCCCCCTCTCTCTCTGGCCGGGGCTTCACCTCCTCTCCTGCTCCTCCTGTCGGTGTCTCTGGGGGCAAAAGTCCTCCTGCTGGTGGGGATGGGGGTGTGGATGGTGCAGGGCGGAGCTCTGCAGGGGCTCAGCTGCTGGAGGAAATGACTGATGCCAGTCATATAATCATGGTAAAAATATATGCAATCATTGAGTTAGAACAGTATGATCTATAAGCTGATCAAACAGCCGGTAAACATCATAAACATGTCTTCATGCTGAATTTGAATAAACCTAAAATTACTCAGTTTTATCTGCTGATGGGACAAATTACATCCCTCACTGCTGAGTTCATAAACTTAAAAAGATCTTCTGTGTATGATTCCTGCTTCGAGCTGATTGGGTGAACATGACGCTGATGGCTCGATCTGATTTCCTCGTGTTGGTGTTGTTCCCAGATCATCATGAAAATGTTGTTCCAGGATCAACATTGCAAGTGACCAATCAGAATGTTGTGACGTCATACTTTTGCGACTTCGGGAAAAAACACCGTAAAACAAAAAACTGTACTTAAGCTGTGAGAAACCGCCTCTGTCCGCCGATCAACGTACCCTGACCCTGACCCTAATCCTAACCCTAACCTTTTAATAAACGGTAAGCAGAATTGATATTGTCCTTGCAACATTGGAATTTCATAAATGCAAGAATGGCTTGGCGCGCAAAAGAATAACGTCACGACATTCTGATTGGTCACTTGCAATGTTGATCCTGGAACAACATTTTCATGATGATCTGGGAACAACACCAACACGAGGATATCAGATCATCCACGCTGATGAGTCCTCAGCTGTCACGTCATCACGGATCATAATCGCCTCACAGATCTGTGCCATGAAGCAAAGATGGGTATGGTGTGCCTAATAAAGTGGCGGCTGAGAGTACATCGAAATGAAGTTGACTTATTTGCTCATCATTTGCCAAATTTGATGTGCATTTACTGAAAGCTTCTTTATTCAAGCAATAAAATCCACTAGAATTAATTAAGTAGAATGAGAATTGTTTACTTTGTTTTTGCTTTAATTACCAAATGATTTCAGGTTTTTACAGGAAACTTAAGGAAATAAAGTCTGAAACAACTGATGAATAAAAATGAGCATCATATGCAAACTTAATATTTGTTGAAATTTGCTCATTAATGTTGTTGTTGGACATTAAATCCATTTAACAGTAAAGTTCCCAAAGTCTTTAAATTCTTAGCCTGACAATAAAGAACATTTAGAGTTTAAAAGTGTAAAGATGTGAATCTTTTTGGACGTTTCTGTACTGGGAACAAATAAAAGACACCAACAGCGTCCAGTTTGTCACAGCAAAACAGATTTATTGATACGTCACCGAGTCCATGATTGACTGGAATAATCATTTTTACAATAAAACTGGTGCATAGATGATTCTGACCAATCAGACTGCAGATTCAACAGTTCAACATGCAAACTCTGCTGAGTCGACTTAAAACCGGAGCATCAGGATGACGAGGTTAAACTTCTCATTCAGCTCGGTTTAGGAATCCTTAACCTCCTAAGACCCGAACTCTTCCATGGCATGCATTTTTAATTTCTCTTTGATATTTGGGCATATTGGGGCCTGATGAATGTAAAAACAAAGAATTACCAGAATTTTTTTTTTACCTTATTTTTGTTATTACAAAAAATAAGAGCCACACATGAGGATATTCGTTTAAAATTTTGATAGAACAGTAGCAGTATAATGTCCTCATAAGTAGATATCAGGCCCATGTAGAGCAAAATTGAGTATTTTGGTCTAAACAACCCAAAATATGATGTCCACATATGTGGACGCCAGGTCCTAGGAGGTTAAAGAATAAAATCACACTTGAATTTAGATCTTCAGTTTATTATAGAGAAGCATTCTATCAGCAGCAGGACGGGTCTGATGGTTCTGTGACATTTAACAAACATTTATCCCAGAAACCGTAATCTAAGAGCAAACACAGTAAATATGAGTTATCATCACTCTCTGCTGAAGCTTCTGTAGAGCTGATTATTACAGATTTACCATCAAACACACGAAGCTCAAACACTTTAAACAGCGACAAATAACAGTTCACACTCTTCTCAGATGATTACAATCAAACAGGAAACCAGTGATGCTGCATACTGGTTTCCAACGATCGTAGCATTTCCCAGTCTGATCAGCAGGAACATCATCTGCAAAGTGAAACTTTCTTAAGTGCTTAGTTATAGATTTGCTTTGGTTTGTTGTTCAGGCGTCAGCATGACGTCACAGCTCACCAAGCAGAGCGTGTGCTGTGAAGAAACCCTCAGACTAAACTAGAGTACATGTTTTTCTTCTACAGAGCCATAAAATATTAATGTGACTGGCAGCTACAGCATGCTTATATGTGAACAGGATGTGTAGTGAAACTAATGACAGTGCAGAGCTGCAGAGTTCCTATATGGGGAAGAGCTCCGGCTCCTTGTAGCAGATATAATGAGCATCCTTGCAGCAATCGTCGTCGCTCCACTCAAAGTCCGTGCCATTTCCCAGACTCATGATGGCGCACTGGCCTTCCTCCACCCCACCGGGCTCACCGTCACCCCAGTTGGTGCTGTTGACGCTGTCCCCGTTCACCCAGTACCACTCCCCGGTCAGCGAACTGCGCCGCATGCCGATCCACACCTCTTGTACAGCGTTGTTAGTTAAAGACCTGTTCTGGTAAAGTTTGCCATAGATCTGTTTCTGCAGGTCGGTGCTTGACAGGCAGAGCAACTCTAGCTCGCTGTCAGCACAGTTTTTAAAAGATGAACGCCAGTCTCTGGGTTGTTCTTCCAAGTCTACAACCTCGGGAGTCACGACGCAGCCCCGGAAATCTGTTCGGGAAGAAGAAGAAGAGAAGCCTGAAATCAGAGGTTTCACAAGACTAAACATTAAAGCAAACATCTGAGGTGTAAAGTTGTTTAGAGTTTAGGGTGCAGTCGTTCACATTTATTGGAAGGAAGCAGCTAAAGAGTCGACGTTTGCTTCTTTCCTGGGCTCCTGTTTGCTCTCATCTGTTTCTTTCTTTAAATCTGTTCTAGTTTGTATTTCAGTTGTTGTTGTTATTGCAGCTCCGTCACGCTTGCTGCTCTGTGTGCTGTTTCCCACTTATATAACCCGCGCATCTCAAAGTTTAGCTTCACAGAGGTAAACATTTCTGTATTCTTTATTTATTTCTGCTTTATTTTGCTGATTATGGCTCACATGTGTGAGCTGCAGTGTGTCAGTCTAGTTCAGGCCTCACAACCGTGAGGAACACTCCTGTCCAGACGAAGATCACCGACAGGCTCCACGAGGAGGGAGGAGAGTGCAGCATATTAATGGAAGGTAAACGGGAACGACGCCTGCAGCTCTGCAAAACTTGGGAGATCTTCCTGTGGAGGGCACCGAGGCTGGTGTCCGAGCATCAGGAGCCACCTCACAGAGACGTCTTCAGCGCTCCTAATATCAAAGCACTCCTGAACCCACGACAGCATCAGAGACATCTTACCTGGACTAAAGAGGGAAAGAACTGGACTGTTGCTCCGTCCAAGTTCTCTTGGAAATTAAAGGCAGCATCAGGCTCCTGGACTCTTGACGAGCAGACACTTAGATGTTTGAAGTGCAGCGTGAGTCTGCGGTCGGTGATGATTCGGGGCCGTGAGCCATCTGCTGATGAGCTTTAAGGACTTAGCACCCGCCCACAGCTCACCTGACCTGACACCCCACAGCAAATCTGTGGGAGAGGCCAAACATCTGACCCACCAATCCAAGCTGAAGGTCTGTAAGCAGCTGCGCTTCAGTGAGACCTCAACAGGACAAGCTGAGCCCTCGACGGCTCGCTCAGGTGAGCACGCTTCAGAGGCTGGACGTTTCTGTACTGAGAGTCCTGCGACTGATCTTAAGGAATAGATGTCTGATTTTAATGACCTATGAGACGTAATCGTCACAATAAAAAGTCTTGAACTGCATTAAATTACAAACCAAACTTTTTTCATGGCCTTTGTTTTTCTAGATGCACGGGTACATATCTGAGTTTTATTGACGGTATCCTGCACACAGTGGATATTATCACTAACTGTGGAAATCAGCAGCAGATTTTAGTTCCTCACCTGGGCTTGAACTAACGACAGGTGCCTGGTTCCCAAACAAAGTGCTTCCATTGTTCCCACCAACGTAGACGGCCATTTTGGAGGAAGTGTGCCAGATGACAGTTTCACCCAAACTCAGAGGAACTTGTGTCGAGCTGTAACTAGTCCCCTCCAGTTTCCTCCAGTCTGCACTTGATACGTGGTCATTTCCAACACGAACCCCTTTGGTGACGTTACTGCTGACCACGATCACGGCGTAGTTATTGGAGATCGCGGGGAGTGCTGTGACCACAAAGCAGCCGGCAAAGTTTGCCGTTGGGATCAGAGGGAGGAGTAATCCTGGCCGGTAGAGGATGGCTGTGCCGGCTACATCATACATCAGTGAGCTTGAGGCGTAGGGCTTGACGCTGGTGGAACCGTTCTGTGCCAAAAGTACCCTCGTCTCTCCCTCAGCATCCTGGGCCAGAAATGGAGGAACTAAGTACCTCAGCGTCCTGCCTGGGGCTGGCGGCAGAATGGTGTACAGCAGCCCGCAGCTGCAATTGCGCTGGATGGCGCAGGGGTGGCCAAAGAGGATGGCCACTGGCTTTTCAGCCCTCACGTCTTTAAACCCTGCACCCTCATCCAGCCAGATCTGAGCAACCTGGCCTGACTGGAGGGAAACTTCTTGCGTCTTTAATCCTCCGACGGTCACTTTGTTTTGCTGCTGAACACCGTTGACGATAATGATTCTGAACGGGCCTCGCTCCGTCACCGTCTGCACAACTAAGTCCTGAGGATTATTTGTGCCGGGAATTGTGGGTATTGGTGGGATGAGGTACGTTGTGCCGAGTTGGTCTGTGGGTATGACGACAGCAGTCTGCAGACTGTCTTGTTTAAGGCTGATGGCTTGAACGGTGATATCTTTGTTGCTGTTAATGGTCAGAGTATTGCTGGAGATGTTTTGCTTCCCGAGTTCCAGCGTTGCATTCGCAGTGAAGTTCCAAACATCTCCAGCGTCCAGGACCTTTTGCTCAGGATTGCCATACTGTTGAAGTTGGACTGTTGTCCTGTTTTTCAAAGCAGTGATTTTGACCATGTTTGTGGGCGGGCTGGGGTAGTAGCTGGCGATGTTCTCCGGAAACACAACGGTAAAGTTTTGGCCAACGGTGTCGTAAGGCACAGGGTCTGTGGACTCTGGTGAAAGAAAACACAGTAGCTGTTTAATCTTTGTCCTTCCTTTCTACCACATTTTCAGGAATTCTGGTGAAAATTATTCCAAATAAAAAGAAATTTCTGGATGATTTAGCAGAAATACTCGTGTGATGGGACGTTCCAGGAGCGCGGCTCTGAAAATCAAAAACCCTGCCTGATTTAAATTTGGCTTGATCTATCCCAGCATCCTCCTCTGTCACACCAACCCTCTGCATAACCTCCTGCCTGCAGCTCCATCTTTATCCTCCACCCTCAAACCATCTCGTCCCTCTGACTCATTTCTGATCCTGTCCTTCCCGCTCATGAACATCGAGCCCCGTGTCTTTGTCATCGTGCTACGACGTTTGTCTCCATGCATCACAGCAGGTCTCACTGACTCACAGAATAAACTGTGCAGGTGATCGAGTGGGCGGCCAAATTTAAATGACAATCAAAAACATGTAAAAACACAGACAAAACATCACAGATTGCAGACTGTATATTAAAGATGGCCGTAGCCGGCCTTTGACGCCTTTTGGCCATCACCATTTTTGTTTTTAAACCACAGCTGATTATCATATTGAACAGCAGCTAAGCTTGAAAACTGAATGTGATCTTCAGTCAGGTGATCATTTCTATAGCAGCAAGCAGACTGAACGTACCCATCGCTGCCTCAGAGTCCATGCCACTGAGACAGAGCCATTCACTTCAGGCTAAAGTCCGTGTTTTTGTTCCACTTTGCCTGATTCACAGTTCAAAACGATCTCGTTTCATCTCATTTACCTCGGTGCAGCCCTTCACTTCATTGGCTGGTTTGAGCAGCAGGTGGGTGGAGCTTCTGTTTATTTTCATAAAGACCGAAGAGCAGAAAAACTGAAGGCTAACAGGGATGACGTTACACACAATGACACCCTGATTTTAAGCCGTGTTGAAGCTCGAGCGATACGTTTAAGCCGAGCACACAAACACACTCAGCGGGTACATTCGATCAGCTGAGCACCCTCTGCTGTTATGAAGAGGCAGCATCTGCTGCCCCTTTTCCATTAGTACCTGCTGGGGTCGACTGATTTTCCTTTGCAACCCACCACTACCTTGTATACATGCTTGTCGTCATAGAAACATGTCTGCGACGTCATTATTATGTGACACAAACACTACAGCAAAGGTGGAGGTTGAAGCGAACATATACCTGCCGCTCGGTCTGTGGCTTTCGTCACACTCGTTATTTGTTAGCCATTTGCTTTGTTGCTGAGTTTCATAAATGGCGGTTTTGATTTTGGTGAACGAGATGCTACCGACCAGCCAATCGGTGGCGTGCAGTCTGACGACGTCACATTTTAGTACCTGTTTGGATGGCTTGGAGCCCCGGCTGAGCAGGTGCTAAAATAGTACCTGGTACCGGGTACTATGAGCTAATGGGAAACCCTGGAAACCGGGGCGAGTGGATCCGAGGAGGTACTAATGGAAAAGGAGCTTATGTTTCACATCGGGCTGTAAACGTGTTTATTTCTGATGGTCATGTTAACAGTGGCATCTATGCTGAAGCCTCTGGTGGACAGTAGGGGAACTGCAGGTTCACAGTTGGATTATTTCTCTCAGTGTTTCAGATCAAACTGTAACAATGCAGATTATATTGGAGATTAAAATGATGCCACAGGGTTCCAACAAGCTGCAGTTTGTTAGTAAAGATGGGTTAATGACAATAATGTCAAAATTAAATATCACTAATGAATGTTCGGTTTGAGTTTTGAATTCTTATTATAATTTTGATCCTAAAGCTCTTTTGTAGTGAGCAGGTGGGAGGAGTGATATTCTTTATATACAGTCTGTAATATTTCACATCTATGACCCCAAACTGCAGGTGACCCAAAAGAAGCCCAGGTGTGGTGATTGTCGGGTTTACCTGAGCTCCTCCCTCCCAGCAGCAGGAGGAGGAGGAGCACCAAAGGATACATGATGGTGGAGGAAAAACACCAACGTCTCCCTGCGACGTACAAACACACGTAAAGAAACAAAGGATTACATGAGGTTAATGTCCTGGTGCTGCTTAACTTTGAGTTCAAAATCATCTGAGATATGAAGTCACATTTACCTCAGTTTATCATCAAATTACAAAAGTGGCTTTGTGTGCTTTTAATATGAAGCTTCAAGCTTCTGTCGACACAAAGGAAACACAAACACAGATTTATCTGATGTTCGAGAGTCGCGTTCATGTCAGATTGTTCGAGTGGTTTTCAAACTGGGAAACATGTTTAATACTTAAATAATAAATCAGAAAATAGATCACATGCAATAAACTAAAATATTTTAAAAGTACAAAAACATTTTATCAAAATACAAATGTATGAAAAATAAAACCAGGCCAAACTAATGATGTGAGTCTGTTGACGATTATGAGAATAAATGTTCGATAAAATTTGAAGAAGCTGAACAAACATTTAGCGTGAAACAACAAACGGCTCTGTGATCAATCGAGCTGCAAACTTTGGAAACGGATCAAAATCAGAATTTGTGCCTTTGACGAGAAATCCGAGTCTTACCTGTCGGTCTGCGGTCAGCGGCTGACTGTGGGGAGTTTTCCACAGTCACCTTCTTTCCTGTCCTTCAGGTATGGAAACGATCATTTGTGAGTCAAACTCGCAGTGATTTGGAAGACATTTGCATGCCATGCACATCAGTGCAGGTGTGGTGGGGGCGACGGCCTCGGGACTGTTCGAGCTCCTGCAGCTAAAAGCACCAAATCGATCTGTCAGAGCTTCGATTCATCTTTGATCCTATCGTCACATCTACATCACATCTGAACTGTTTAAATGTCTCATTTTGTACTTGGTGTGGTCGTTTGGAGAGACAGAAGCTGGCTGTTAAAGCCTGGATGATATTTTCTGTGCTCAGAAACGTCTAACCACGAACTGACCTCGGCTTCCACAAACTCTGCGAGTCATTCTGCTCGGGACAGTCGGCGTGCACATTAAACACACGTGATCAGCTGATGGCTCTGCAGTTTTAGCGGATCAAAAACAATAAAAGTGCACAGCTCTTTCTTTTAGAAACTCTGCTTCTACACGTCTCCAGCAGCAAAAAGGGCCGCAGAGCTTCAGCTATCAGAGTGCAGGTCACCTCCTGCCTCTTCCTCTCCACCTTCATCAGGCGCTTTTGTGGACTTGCTCTCCCTCCCGCGGGGATAATCAAGTCAAACAGTAATTAATGGACGAGGTTATTTTAGGGAAACAAAGGTCTTTGGGGGGAACTGAGGACATATTTTAAAATCAGAGACTTTTTTAAAAACATTTTCTGGTGAAAATAGAAAAATCCAGAAAATGTATTATTTTGTCCTGTTATCTGTTCTCATAAATGTGTCCACCCGTCTGTGTGTTGACATGAGGAGAGAAAATGCTCTCAATTATGGAGACAGTCAAATGGTTCATCTATGTTTGATGTGTGCTTTACATTTGTGTGGCTGTTAATAAAGTTGGCGCGCTCTAGGGGGCGTATGCGTTCATCAAAATGGCCGAAGGCTGATGTGTGTTTATTCCTCCCTAAGTTTGTCACGCACGCAGGGCTGGACTGGCCATCGGGCATACCGGGCATTTGCCTGGTGGGCCGCTCGTGATTTTTCGTTTTTATGGGCCGATGGTGTTTTATTTCTTTTATTTTTTTTTAACGGTATAAATGAATGGTGGTGGATTGGCCAGTGGGTCATGATCGACTCTGGGCTGGACCAATCAGTCGAGGAGGTCGAACTTTAAAGTTGAGGTGAAAAGGAACGCGATTTGTGGCGTATTACTTCAGGTAGAAAGTTGCTAATTCAGTCATGAAACTGATCAATGATCAGCTGATCGTCTCTCTTGTTTATTTATCGCCCACTTTGCGCCAGAAAGAGGAAACCAGCGGATGTCGCGCTAAACAACAGCAGCACGTTTAAGCTTGATCAGCTGTTGTTAGAATTTATTTAATATTAATTTCTAGTATCAGCTGATGTTTGCTGGAGCCACAGCTGTAAAGCTGCTGGTCATGATGTCGGTTTGGATATGTGGTGAGAGGGAAACATGAAGATGAAACCAGGAGATGTCCTTACTGAATCATCAGAGCTGAACAGGTGATGGAGAAACAGGTTTACCTTTTAGGTGACATGAATGAGTTGAAGTTATGAACTGTTTCTGAGAGACAAATAACACCAGGATCCTTTTCTATGTAGCTGACAGCTGGTAACTGTGCAGGGGCGGGTCTAGCAAAGTTTTGCCAGGGGGCCAGGTAGGGCATTAACAGGGAGAGGGGGGCACAAGGAAATACTTTTCTTTCTTATTCTCATTTAATATGTCTCGTTTTTAATAAATAATTATCTGAATCTTACAACCAAAGTTTTCATCTGATGTAAAACGTATAGAAATCCATTATTGTATTCAGTAAATATTAAGCCTAGTATATATCCTAGTAAGTTATAGTATTCTTTCCTTTGGGAAGATACCATCTGTGCAGTCTGCAATTCTGTTGAAGAAAGATGTTGAATCTATTTAATTACTGGAGAAAAATAATAGATTTTTGTGCATTTGTTTTATACGTGCATTAAATTAAAAACGTTTTTGTCAATTAAGCATCTCGAGGCACAGGGTGGGGGAGTGGTTCCCTATTTTTTTCTTTTCTTTTTTTGCTGGGAGTTGGCAACCCTATTAGTGAGGTATATGTAATTATAAATTAGGTTGTTTTATATTTTTGCTAAGTACTGTTTAGAATACCAGAATAGGGAGGATGGTGTAGGTTTAAGTTTATTATAAAGGCTTTATGGCTTTTCCCATAATACCATGGTGGGCCAGTCACTAGTCAAAATGCCCGGGCTGGTTTTTTGGCCCAGTCCAGCCATGCATGCACGTCAGATTTTCCTGCGTATTTTTCATATCTCTGCTAACAGGTTATGGGCCCAGGGAGCTAAGAAGTTTTCCAAAAGAGTCCATGTGTTTTTGCCACCGAGAGAAACGCCACAGCGTACTGCGCACTCGGTGAGGATTAGCATACCATCCTAGCGCCATGAGCCGACGAGCCGCTGAGTCAAATAGCCGTTGGGCTCGGCTAGGTTTTGATGGAGACGAAAAGAATTACGAACTATGGGAGACGAAATTTTTGGGCCACCTTCGTTTGCAAGGTTTAAGAGACATTATTTTGAAGCAGCCTACCGACGTGGACGGAGAAGAAGACAGAGCAAAGAATGCAGAGGCCTACGCGGAGCTGATCCAGTTTCTGGATGACAAAAGTTTGTCTCTTGTTATGCGAGAAGCAGCGGATGATGGACGGAAGGCACTGGGGATTCTAAGAAACTATTATGCAGGTAAAGGGAAGCCTCGTATAATTAGCCTGTATACAGAACTCACTTCGCTCCAAAAGTCCAGCAGTGAGAGTGTGACTGAGTATGTGATACGAGCAGAGACAACAATCACAGCCCTGAGGAATGCTGGAGAAACATTGAGTGATGGACTATTGGTAGCAATGGTTTTGAAGGGACTGCCAGAATCATTCAAACCGTTTGCTATCCATGTCACACAAAGTGAAGTTGAAGTGACTTTTGCTGAATTTAAAACTAAACTGCAAAGCTATGAAGACACAGAGAAAATGCGCGCCGCAGCATCAGATGACAACATCATGAAAGCACGTGCACGACCGAGCGACAATCCTACGTTTGAAAAATCGAATGACCGTGGGGCCGGCAACGCAGACATAGTGTGTTTCAGATGCGGACTAAAGGGACACAAAGCCAGGACGTGTCAGCGCAAGCAGTGGTGTAGCGAGTGTAAAAGTACCACCCATCGGGACTCGACCTGCAGACGGAAACGGCGACAGGACAACGCACGGAAAGTTTCTGAGGAGTCGGGTAGCATAGACTACGCATTCCGGGTAAGCAGCGAGGATGCAGCGTTCCAGTCAGAGCATGGCATCAACAAAAAGGGTCTGATGGTGGACACAGGGGCAACTTCGCATATTGTTACAGATATAACGAAGTTCAGGAGATTCGACGACAGTTTCCAGCCCAAGTCACACTACGTAGAGTTGGCTGACGGCACTAAGTGCAATGGAGTTGCAGAGCAAAGAGGGGAGGCAGAGTTTTGCTTGATGGACAGCAGGGGGCAGTGCCACAAAACAACCTTGAAACAGGCACTGTACATCCCATCGTATCCACAAGACATCTTCTCTGTGAAAGCAGCTACCTCCAATGGAGCAACTGTGATCTTCAAGCAAGGAAAAGACACCCTGCGACACAAAGACGGTACAAGGTTTCCAATATATGAGTACAACAGACTGTACTACCTACAAACAGTAAACACTGAAGGTAAAGACCAGTGTAAGGGTTGCTATGACATGCAAACATGGCATAAAATTCTTGGTCACTGTAATTACGATGACATTCAGAAATTACAGGGTGTTGTTGAAGGTATGGCAATCAAAGGGAAAACAGATAAATCTGTCTTGCATTGTGAAGTGTGCACACAGGGAAAGTTCATTCAAACTAGAAACAGGGACCCTGATGCACGAGCCAAAACGGCCTTAGAGCTGGTACACACAGATCTAGCTGGTCCAGTAGACCCAGAGTCCAGAGATGGATATAGATTTGCACTATCATTCACTGATGACTATTCCAGTGCAGTGTTTGTGTATTTTCTGAAAAATAAGAGTGACACAGCAAAAGCAACACAGAAGTTTTTGGCTGATACGGCCCCGTATGGGCAGGTTAAATGTATCAGGTCTGACAATGGAACAGAGTTTATGGGAAATGAGTATCAGGCACTCCTTAGCAAAAATGGAATCAGGCATGAGACCTCAGCACCATACTCACCACACCAAAATGGTACTGCTGAACGCAATTGGCGCACTCTTTTTGATATGGCCAGGTGTATGTTAATAGAGAAAGAGTTACCTAAAGAGTTGTGGACTTACGCAGTGCAAACAGCAGCTGTAGTGAGGAACAGATGTTTTAACAGACGTACAGAACAGACACCATATCTAATGCTGACAGGAAGAAGGCCAAACCTTTCCAGGATGCAGACATTTGGGTCAGTGTGTTATGCCTACAGGCAGAACAAGAGAAAACTAGACTCAAGGTGTGAGAAAGGAATTTTTGTTGGATATGACAAGAACAGTCCAGCTTATATGGTCTACTATTACTACTACTTAGGGGCGATCGTGGCTCAAGAGTTAGGAGTTCGCCTTGTAATCGGAAGGTTGCCGGTTCAAGCCCCGGCTTGGACAGTCTCGGTCGTTGTGTCCTTGGGCAAGACACTTCACCCGTTGCCTACTGGTGGTGGTCAGAGGGCCCGGTGGCGCCAGTGTTCGGCAGCCTCGCCTCTGTCAGTGCGCCCCAGGGTGGCTGTGGCTACAATGTAGCTGCCATCACCAGTGTGTGAATGTGTGTGTGAATGGGTGGATGACTGGATATGTAAAGCGCTTTGGGGTCCTTAGGGACCAGTAAAGCGCTATATAAATACAGGCCATTTACCATTTTACTACCCAGACAGTGGGAAAGTACAGAAGCATAGACTGGTGAAATTTGAGACCAAAACAAGAGTAGAGAGACAAACACAGACTGACAAGGTGCCAGATGATGAGGGTGACTTTGAGACACCAAACAGGTTCACCAAGACCAGAGAAAAGGCTGATGTGAGTACAGAACACACAGATACTCAGGAACAGATCCCACTAAGCATGTCTGAGATGAGCAGCCAGTCACAGGAGAATGAACTCGACTGCGAGGCTGCAAGGTACCCTTCCAGAGTGAGAAAGAGGCCTGGGTATTTAAGTGAATATGTTACTCACAAGGAGGATTGTGATCAAGTACTCACAAACATGGATTATTGTTACAGAGCAATGTGTAACATTCCCCAAACATTCAAGGAAGCAATAACTTCATCTAACTCAGAGAAATGGGTCAGTGCAATGGATGAAGAGATGCAATCACTAAGAGAAAATGACACATTTACCTTAACCACTTCGCTGAGGGTAAGAAGACAGTGGGGGGTAGATGGGTGTACGCAGTCAAAAACAATGTTGATGGATCTGAGAAGTACAAGGCACGTCATGTTGCTAAAGGATACAGTCAGAGGATAGGTGTGGATTATGAAGAAACTTTTTCCCCTACTGCTAACCTGACTAGTATCAGAGTGTTGATGCATAAGGCAGCACAAGAGAACATGCTTTTACATCAGATGGATGTTAAAGCTGCCTATCTTCACGCACCAATAGATTGTGAGGTATTCATGGAACAACCTGAGGGCTATGAGGTAAAATCCGACACAAATGAAAAATTGGTGTGCAAGTTGAAAAAGTCGCTATATGGGCTAAAACAATCAGGCCGAAATTGGAACAAGTTGTTTCATGAATATCTGAGTGAGAACAACTTTGTGCAAAATCCCGCTGACCATTGTATTTACACAAATACGACAGAAAATAAGAAGGTGATTCTGATTATATGGGTAGATGACCTGATCATTGCTGCTAGTGATGAAAGTGAACTAACTGTTGTGAAGAAAATGCTTGCAGCAAAATTCAAAATGAAGGATTTGGGTAAACTGAGACATTTCATTGGTATAGATTTTGACCAGAGTGATAACTGTGTAAAAATGTCACAAAAACAATATGTGGAAAAAATACTTGAAAGATTCAACATGCAGGATTGTAAAGAAAGACAGACACCTTGTGAGCAAAAACTGAACTATGCTGATGATGCAGAAAAGATGAGTGATGTCAAAAGGTACAGAGAAGCAGTTGGTAGTCTGATCTATTTGGCTACATGCACAAGACCAGACTTGAGTTTTATAGTCAGTAAACTTTCACAGTATTTTACTGAGCCAACTGAAGACCAATGGACTACAGTAAAACATGTACTGAGATATCTGAAAGGGACAACCGAGAAAGAACTGTGTTACAGGAAATGTGACAACAAAGAACTGAGGTTGTGGGCATACAGCGATGCTGATTGGGCAGCTGATGTAACAGACAGACGGAGTACAACTGGTTATTGCATAAGCTTGTCTGTAGATGGTCCTTTAATCTCATGGAAAACTAAAAGACAACCTACTGTTGCATTATCTACCTGTGAAGCTGAGTACATGGCTTTAGCTGCAACCCTACAAGAAGTTTTGTACCTAATGCAACTGTTACAAGGTATCGATGGACAAAAATATGCACCGCCAAAAGTTCATGAAGATAATCAGGGTGCAATTGCGTTGGTGAAGAATCCTGTGACGAGACAGAGATGTAAACATGTTGACATAAAGTACCACTTTGTGAGGTCAACTGTGAGTGCAGGGAAAGTAACTCTGGATTATTGTTCAACAGAAGAAATGGTAGCAGATGTAATGACAAAACCTGCAACAAAAGTTAAGTTGTTCAAGTTTGAGAAGTTTATGTTTGGACATTAACATGATATACGGACAGGTATACAGTACTAAGGAAGAAACCCTATCTGGTTTTTTTTTTTTTTTTTTGTTACTTAAGAGCATCATAATATGAGAGCAAGTGGGGGTGTTGACATGAGGAGAGAAAATGCTCTCAATTATGGAGACAGCCAAAGGGTTTATTTATGTTTGATGTGTGCTTTACATTTGTGTGGCTGTTAATAAAGTTGGCGCGCTCTAGGGGGCGTATGCGTTCATCAAAATGGCCGAAGGCTGATGTGTGTTTATTCCTCCCTAAGTTTGCCATGCACGTCAGATTTTCCTGCGCATTTTTCATATCTCTGCTAACACTGTGCCTTTCTTTCTTCTTTAACAGACACTCACCGCTCCCCAAATTAAACCTGGGGTCTGGGTTTCTCTGTGCGTGTTTTCCATGCAGCTCTTTGTTGTCCAACACATGCAGCTGTGTGTAACAGTGATGCCGGGTGTGGCTGTGAGCAGTGTTGTTGCTGCAGGTCGTGCAGGGTCTGTTTCCTGATCTCATCTGGAGTCGGTTTGAAAGTCAAATGAGGCTGAGCTCGCTCTGAGCCGTGTTTTACAGTCAGTGTCTATTTAAATGATTCCTGTAACCTGTTTAAAGGACGCAACGTCCCGTCTGTGGTGTTTAAATGAATTTGACTGGAATTAAAACAGGAAAGAGTAAATTCAGAAAACAGAGATCTGCTTCCTCATTTTTTAAACATCATGTAAACATACTTTCATCTGGATTTGTTATCACAATTCAATTTAAGTTAAAAACAACAACAAAATATTACATTATGGGATGTGTTTCTGGGCTTATCGCTACTTGTAGTTCACAATTTGTCCACAGGGGAGTGCAGTTTCCCCTCATTAAGACTCAACAATTAATGTCCTCATTACCGCCTGACTGGGTTCCTGTTTCTCACTCTCTCTCTCACACACACACACACACACACACACACACACACACACACACACACTGTAATCCTCCTTGTTGCCCTGCCTGTTGTGTAACTGTGAGAGCTCTTATCTAACGACTGTCAGAGCTGCACTTTCCAGGAAAACAGCTGCATCACCGAAGACTTCAAAGTCATCATTGTTAAAGAAAACTCAGGTGTGTTCGAGCTGTGATTATACATCGATGTGTGATAACACACTTTACCACACATCGATACATCTGTATACATGTAGCACATCAGTATAGCAATATAAACATCTGTATACTTAACTCATTTGTACATAATCTGTCACAACTACTCCCAGCTGTTATCCTAACCATATCTGTATATAACCTGCTCCTATTGCACTTACTGCTCTTGCAAACTGTATTTTGTTATCCTGTAGTCATACATGTGTAATGACAATAAAGTTGAATCCTCAAACAGTCACACAGAGAACTCAGACTAATAACTCTCATCATCTCATTCGATATGAAACTCTACGCTGAGCTCACATTAGTGTCAGACGGAGAAACAGCTCACACTGACACTCGGTAAGCTCTGTTGCGTTTCTGACAAAGAGCAGAGCAGATCCAAAGCATCTGATTGGACCACGCCCACCACCTGGTGTCATACTGCAGGATGCCGTGTGCTCAGATACATGTACCTGTACCTGTAAATATATACTGCAAAGTACACTCTGTAGTATTATTACAGCTGCTTCGTCTCTTTTTCCTTTGAAGTAACTGGCATCGTGCTTTGTGATTACTCAGTGTTTCAGAGTTACAGATTACTTTGTCACAGCTCATCAGCTCATCTTTGTTTTCTGTTTCATTCAGTGTTTCAGTTTTTCTGTATCTCACGTTGGTTTGTTTCTGCATCCAGTACAAAAACAGAACAGTACATATTCCATCTATCACAGCTTTCAGTCACTCGCAGGTAAACCTGCTGTGTGTGCTCTGCAGGTGTGCACACCTGGAACATCTGTCCATATCGTCAGACGCACAGATCAGGTCGAAGCAAAGGTGCCGCCGCGACGTGATGCGAAAAACCTGAAGACTTGAGAGTGAAACACGATCCTAATAACTGCTGTTTTTGTGCAGCTGCTGTAGAGTCGTGTAGTGTGATTCATATCAGAGACACCATGTGACCTCTGTGGTGACAGCTGGAAGCAGACCTGCAGAGGCCGCGGGTGATGGCGAGGCCTCCGTTATTGTCTCGCTGCACGTTATAGTTTTATATGTTTACAGAGTCTTTATTCAGATACAGTTACGAAGTTTGTTCTCACAGACCTGCAAATATCAGCCTTAAATCCTGTGTGTGTGTGTGTGTGTGTGTGTGTGTGTATGTGTGTGTGTGTGTGTGTGTGTGTGTGTGTGTGTGTGTGTGTGAGAGAGTGTGTGTGCGTGTCTGTGTGTATGTGTGTGTGTGTGTGTGTGCGTGTCTGTGTGTATGTGTGTGTATGTGTGTGTGTGTGTGTGTGTGTGCGTGTCTGTGTGTATGTGTGTGTGTGAGAGTGTGTGTGCGTGTCTGTGTGTATGTGTGTGTATGCGAGTGTGTGTGCGTGTGTATGTGTGTGTGTCCTCTAATCTGTAATCTGCCTCTAGATTACAGTTTGCAGGAAGTCTTAAATAATGACATCATTGTGTGGCTGTGGCCCCGCCCCCTGCATGATATCACTCAGAGCTGGATCGTCTGTGAGAGCAGCAGCATGGCCACCTTCGTCTCAGTGAGTAATCTTCATTTTATTCGATCTGTTTTGTGTATTTTGTGTCTTCTCGGGATCATCGAGAGCTTTTTCTCACTTTGATGATGATATTTATTTTTTTCTTTCTTCATATTTAAACACAGAGTCTGATGTTTGATCCTGTCACTTTTTAATCAGGAGGTTTTCTTATCTCACTGATTTTCAGCAAATAAAAAAACAAAGAAAAGACTTTTAAATAATTTTAAAATAAAACAGGTTGACGGCTTCATAAGCAGCACTTCTGCTTCAGCTGTTCCTGTTATTTTGTCCACGCCAGTGCACACTGCTACAATATGTTTGTTTCACATGCTTTCATATTTTTGCATGTTTACATGACAGTGTATTTGTTTTAAATAATTGTGACGGCGTGTTTTTCATGTTTGATAGATTTTTGTTTTTATTTTTAGTAACATTTCTGGGACATTTATTAAAATGAAAATAAATTCAAGCTCTGGAAGTTTTATGTTGGTTGACGCTTTTTGGAGATGATTTTTGTATGTTGCTGAGAAATTTTTAGAAAGTGAAGAAAATGTTTCAGGAACATTTTTTTATTTTTATATTTGTTTAAAGTTTTGGACTTTTTAGAAAAAGAGGAGCTTTTTTTAAGATGGGACAAGTTTGAGGAGTTTAATCGTTTGATCTCAGTTAAACTCACCAACATGGAATAGTTTTTACAGAAAGTAATCCAGGTAAAAAGAAACAAATGATTCTGATTTTAAAGTGGCTGTAAATCACTGAGAGTCAGCAGCAGCTTCCTGGTTGTTTTTCTAACCACATCAGGATAATGTGACGATGCTCCACCTTTAAATGGGTCTGACAGATGATGCTGTGAGGAAGCAGCCTGTATCTGGTGGCCCTGTGTGCTGCTGCTGGTAAACGAGGTCTAATTAAAGCATAAGTAGGTCTGTGGTGGCGGTGGCGGCCCCTGGGAGCCGTCCTGCAGACGGAGCGCTCGATTTAGACCCAGCGTCCTCTGAGATCAGCTGATCCAGTCCGTCCTTGACAAACATGTAAATTAAACTTCATTCCTTGAAACGCAGCGAGCTGTCCTGCTGCTCAGGTCGTGTGACCAGGGACTATTTTCAGCAGCGGAATAATCCACGTTTGGTACGCGTTGTGTGACCAGTTAACCCTCTGAAGGATGTCCTCTTGTTTCTGTGTGTTTCAGCTGGTAACATGTCAGCACTGCCCCGTCACCTCCACCCGCCGCGGCCTCATCTACAGAGACTCTCTCTCCACTCTGTCCAGGAACCTGAGGGCCCCCGGGGGCCCCCGGCCGCAGGGCTTCGGCCTCCAAGGCGGACGCCGCTGCAGGCTCACCAGGTACAGCGCGCGCATCTACAAACACACAAACCAATAAAAACAGATCACCTGATCTAATCGCAGCCGCTGTCCGTCCCCACAGACCTGAGCTCCCAGAATCCACTGCTCTGGCTCGCTCCAAGCAGTCTGGCAGCATGAAGCACCTGGTCCTGTCTCACCTGAGGAGGATGCTGACTCTGAGCCCCGCCCAGCAGCAGAGAGGCCTCTGCCTGCCGGGCTGACCTCTGACCCGCTGCTGGGACGCAGGAGGTGGTCCGGAGTTGCAGTGAGAGCTGCTGGACACCAGAGGGCGACAGAGGTTCAGACTGGGTCTGAGGTGGAGGAGAACTGGTGTGGTTGCCTTTCCCTTTTCCCTCACCTCCACCCAGCACCTGTGGGAGGAGGCCGGACTTACCGAACGTCCTCATCCTCCTCAGGGAGGAAGAGCGCAGCAGCTGTGTGGTGGGTCTGAGCCCCACGGCACTGTGGGTAATGACTCCAGCTGCTGAAGGCACAATTTTATCTGCTGCAAATGAACAAAATGTTAATTATTTATTTAAAATCTTTGCTGATTTTGTGTTTAAGAGATTCAGTCGTCGCTCTGATGGCTCAGATCTGTGTGTTTGTCAAACTTTATTTTTTAAGCAGACTTTAGACATTCATGTTTCCTCATGTTAAACTTAAGTAAATGAGTTTGATCCAACAGTGTTTCTGTTTCGTGGAGTTACTTTAGGTTCTGTAATCAGTGTTAGATGATTAATAATGTGTAGCCACAGATCAGAGCAGCTGACTGTCTCGTGTCCTGAAGCAGGAGAATGAACCCACAGCAGCCAAACAGCTGATTCTGTTCAAGCTTCAAAGCTTTATGGTGATTCTGACACTGAACTGCAGAACCTCTGAAATAAACCCACTTCCTGTTTCTCTGCGTCATTATTGATTGTTTGCTGGTTAGTGTACAACCGCAGTTCTGAAAAAGTCACGATGCTGTCAATCAAAGCCAGTCTCATAAAGTCTCATTTGATTCAAATTAGAAAACATTTAAACTGAGGAAAGGAATCGTTATATGAGCTCGTGTTGAGTCTGATGTCAGCGTCACGTCTGTAAAGCAGGACTGTGCTCTGACATCGGTCTGTGATGGTCTGTGAGCCGACGACAGCAGCTGTTCAGGCCTGATGGAGGATTCCAGCTGCTCGGCAGGCCCGGCTCTGCTTCGTCCTGCTGTCGCTGTAATGATGCTCCAGATGTTCCCAGCAGTCTGCAGTTTAGCACGGCCCTGCTCGAACACATCTGGATGTTGCTCTCAAACCTGCTTATACCTTTCAGCCTTTCCAGATGTGCCAGCTTCCAGGTCCAGTTCCATAGGCACTGGTTTTTAGTCCCAGTGACTTTTTCAACCTTTCTTTTCCAACATTTTAGAGAGGAGGATTGGTTTATCAGCCTTAAATCCTATGTGTGTGTGTGTGTGTGTGTGTGTGTATGTGTGTGTGTGAGAGTGTGTGTGCGTGTCTGTGTGTATGTGTGTGTATGCATGTGTGTGTTTTCCTGTGTATGTGTGTGTGCGCGTGCGTGTGTGTGTCTGTGTGTATGTGTGGCCCTCAGGTTCCTGGACAGAGTGGAGAGAGAGTCTCTGTAGATGAGGCCGTGGCGGGTGGAGGTGACAGGGCAGTGCTGACATGTTACCAGCTGAAACACACAGAAACAAGGACGTCCTTGGTTGGATAACATGTGGATTTATGAGACCTGCAGATCGTTGCATTCTGTTTTTATTTACATTTGATACAGCATCCTGACTTTTCCAGAATTGGGATTGTGCACCCACCGGACACTTTATTAGGTACATCTTGCTAGTATCTGCATCCATGAGGAGACGCGCTCCTTCCACCCGAACGTGCTCTGCTGAGATCTGTGGAAGTCGTGTCATGTTTAAGAAACCAGTTTGTGATGATCTGAGCTTTGTGACACGGAGCGTCACCCTGCTGGAAGCGGGGTGGTACACTGTGGTCACATCAGGATGGACGTGGTGAGCAACACTCAGGTAGGCTGTGGAGATGAAACACAGCGTCGCAGCAGCTGCAGCTCGTTGATGCAGGTAAACTCTGACCTGCCGTCTGAATGTTGCAGCAGGAAATCAGACTCATCAGACCAGGAAACATTTTTCCATCTTCTGTTGTCTGTTTGGAATCAACCCTTGATTTAAACGCTCGCTGGAGTCCACGGTTTAACCAATTTGAGGTTTAATAAAAAATATTAAACTTATCAACAAACACTACCCCCCACACTCCACCCACCCACATCACCAACCTGAGCCACGGTCTGAGGAACCCTCATCACTCAGGACACACAGACAAAGCTTCCTCTGAACACTTTGTTCTCGATGTGTGCCTTTCTATAGTTTTTGTACGTATGCCTCCTGTTTGTTATTTATTCCTGTTTTCTATTTCTATTTTGAATAAACAATGAGAGGCTGCCACAGTGTCCGTCCACAGTGGATGCTAAACTCAGATTAATGTTAATGACTGTACTTCATTATGTGCACTGATGAATATTACTCACGCTGCTTCATCCTCCTTTCTGAAAACAATCGGAAACACGTCTGAGGCAGTTTAAGGTGGAACTGTTCCAGCTCTCCTTTGGCTTTATGTTCACGATTCGGAGCGTGCGCGCCACTGTGACGTCTTAACAGAGATGCCGAGGACTGAGCAATAAAGAGGACCGAGTTATGTAACTCCCAGCAGGTCAAAGGTCGTTTGAAATATTAATTAGAAAGTTGTGCAGGCTCGGGTCTCCTGCTGACAGCTCACCGTTTAATCTGCTCTGCTAATGAAAACCAGAACGAGCGGCGCTGCTTTAAACTGCAGAGCGGCAGGAAATGACCTGAGCTCCTAATGTAGCATGTAACCAAGGCCCGGATTACTTTGAATAACTACATCACACGTTCAAGTGTTGTAACAATGAATGTTAAATACACTATTTTAGGCTGGCTGGTATGTGACAGCTCCAGTAATTACTTTAACCTGTTTGCTCTTTTCTCTCTGGGACGTTCTTCCACTTCCTGTGTTGGAGACTCACGTTAAACATCAAAACAACAGGATGTGTCCTCAGTAAAATGAGGCGTTCCTCAGGGTTCAGTTCTCGGACCTCTGAGTTTTGAAAGGGTGCGGTGACCTTTGAACCTTTAAAGGAAACCTGTGCTTTTCTTTACTCCCTGTCACACACACGTCACAGGGCAGGTGTAGAAACCGAGCCGTGCTGCTCGCCTGCAGCCATGTGTGCATCACTGCTGTTACTGCAAACAGCAGCTCAGCCATTAGAGAGCACAAACTTTGTCTTCTTTCGTTGTTATTTCAATAATCAGACTTAATTATGAGAAATCGTGTAGAAGAATGGATGGATAAGTTTGTTTTTGGCTTTTTACAGTCATATGATTTAAAAACTGAAATGCACTTCAAAATTTTCCTCGGGTTTATTATCAGGTTATAAATAAAAGAAGCTCAGAGGCGACTGAGAAACTTTGAATTTCTCATAATTAAAACTTTATTTATACAGAACTGTAAACACAACATGGTTGACCGACGTACTTTTAAGTAAAAAACAGTGATAAAAGCTCCTAATATGGACGGGCAACTTATTTCATAATCCATAATCACCCTTTGAGTGGGGTGAGATGGCGCCAGCGTGTGCGCCTCGCCGTCACATCCATTTATGCTCTGTGTGTTTATACTGTTTTTGTCACTTTTATTGACCTCATGATTCCAAACATTCATAATGACAGATTCAGAGAGTTTCAATTCATCAGAATATGTTTTCATGACTGTTTCTTGTCTTTCTCACCCTTCTTCTTCCTTCAGTATGTGATAATAATTATTTGCTTTATGAGCCCAACACTGTGTCCAGCTCGAGTAGGAGGAACATTCTTCTTTTCAGCTGGACCAGCTTTACCAAAGTGTTCCTCTTTGAGTCCGCAGTGATGTGCAGCATCACGTAAAACCACCTCCGCTGTTGTTTTTCTGAAGCAAAACCTTGAAAAAGCCTGCGATGGTTGCCAGGAGCTGTTTTGTGGCTTTGTGGGAACAACAATGACTTTTCTGTAATGAAATAATCTGTCAGGATTACAGAGGCCGACCGCTCCAGCAGGAGGGAAACGCTGCACAAACACTGATCTGCTAATCACAGATAAGCCGTGAGAAGGCCGGTTTGCTGCGAAACTGTGTCAGGGCCGAATCGTCCAGCGTGATTTAATCTCACGTTAACAATTATTCTTTGTTTTCCATCCTCAGCTGAACTTCGTTAGGATCTCTCAGAGTTCCCACAGGAGGAGGAAGACTGCTGCCTTCATGATCAGTCCTACAGAGTGGGAAAAGTGCCTATTTTTACAGACACATACGTGAATGGGGGTTTATAGGTGATGTTTACAAGTGTACATACCCTCAGGTCTTCATACAGGGCACTGGCCCTTTAGCTTCGAAGACAGGTTTTTGTAACAGCTGTGGATGGCTCTGTATTTTCTCACTACTCGCTTTCTTCCTGAGAACGACTCAAATTGATACTGAGGTCAGAAGACTGTGAGACTGGAGGACCTCCACTAATGGCTCCACTTGGCCTGACGCTTGTCTGACAGCCCATCAGTGTTTTCTGATCATGGGCTACATTCAGCTTCCATCAGGTCTGCACCTGATCTGCCTCCACGCTTCACAGCAGAGAAGGAGCGCTTTTCTTCACCGGCCTCGTTCACTTTTCTCCAAACATTTCTGGTTGTGACCATAAAGTTCAGCTTTGGTCTCACTGTTTTGTTGCGCAGGTGCAGTTTTATAGGCGCATGTTCCTCTGGTCTCTGATGGCACTCACCACCCCGACAAACTCACTTCATTTTAACTCAGTTGGCATGAAAACAAAGCTCGAGTGCACAGAGCTGGGTGACTTCACCATGACCTCGGTCTGAATCTGCATCTGTGTGAGTTTATTAGGTTAACGGGTGATTCTAAACGAGCTGCAGGTCTGAATCCATCAAGTGATGAAGACCCTGCAAAGCTTTGTTGAATTTTCAAGATTCAAGATTCAAAGCGTCTTGAATCTTGAAAATTTTGTTTCTGATTCTGTGATGCGTACAAGCAGGAAATCACCAGTTTGTTTGCACGTTCTCCGAGTGCAAAGATTTCAGTGTTTTCTACAGATTAATTAAGAGACGCTATTTTGTTTACTTCAAACATTTATTTTATATTATTTTACAATTAAATTTTCATGTAGTGATTCTATTTGTCTTCCCTGTCTGAAACATTTCGAATGATTGTACATGAATATCAGAGCTGACTATCGTTATGTGGAGCTTATTCCTGATTACGCGCCTCTGTAGATCATGCCCGTCATGTTTATGGGGAACAAAAAGACAAAGACACAAGAGCAAGACGGACACTGAAATAAGAAGATATAAAAAACATTAATTTACACTATAAAAAAAACTCTGATGAATGAATTTGACTTGTTTGTCCTTCTTATTCCAAACTAGATTTTTTTGGTTGTTGTTATTGAAAATGTGAAATAACAGAGTATGAGAGCAGACTTTATGCAAACACAGACCTGACACACAAAAACAGCCTTTGAATGAGACACAGTAGGATGTTGACTTTTTAATGGGAGTTCTTTGGAGCTTCCTGATTTCCTCTGAAAACATCTTTAAACGCTTCTGTCAGAATCTGCTTTAAACAACATTCATGCATACATGCGCAGCAGTGAGCACGCGTGCACAGCGTTTATAAATATTAAAATTGGTTAAATCAGAGTCAGGCAGAAGAAGCATTCTGACCTTTCCCTCCGACAACGGCTGAATGAACACAGCTCAAAAACTCCGCTAACGTGTAATAAAGTATAAGAAATGTTAATATTCATCAGCAGAGGTCTGCTGTGCTCTGTATGACGACACTGGACTGTTATTACATGTCAGCTGCAGTTTTATGTGTTTTTATTATTTATAATTCTGTTATACTGTAATTGATATCATGTTTTATATTTAATAGTATTTATCATTTCGGCAGGTCGGAGGTACAGCGGGTGCACAGAGCAGGCTTTCCCTCTGAGACTTTCCGATTACCGGTTTAAATGAAGGTAAAACTGAGCGGACTCGTCCGCTTTCACCGCTGCTTGTTTTTACCGGATTCATCGGAAAGTTTTCGGTAAAACCAACAAACTGAAGGGAACGCTCACGCTTTGTTACCGGCACGACTCCGCCCACTGCGCGCTCACGCTCGCCGATTGGTGGTAGTAAAACCACCGCCGCACGTCATTGGAAAGCGGAACTGCCAGTCAAAAAAGGGCGGGGCTTACAGCTGGAGTTAATATATTCCAGGCAGGCGTAAAGTAGTGGCGGCGGAGAAGCGTTAAGAATAAAGGAGGCGGAGAAGGACCGGGAGCCGGCGGCTACACTCTAACCGCGGATGATCCAGCAGCTCGCGGGAGAAAGGAAGAGGAGCCTGCGCTGGAAATGGAGGAAGAGCACGAACAGATGAGACCGCTCCTCACATCTGTAAGTTCCCCCTGAAGTGTACCTGTTAGCCGGCGGCTAGCGCCTCCTCCGCGGGCTCGGACGGCTCGCAGCCCGCGGAGAAGTTCTGGACCCAACATGGTGTCCGCTGTCAGGGAAGCCTCCGGGCCGCCTCACCGGTCCCTGGGTGTCCCCGGGGAGGCCGCTCACCCGGCCGCAGACAAAAGGCTGGCAGCCGACCGCTTTTGTTTTTTAGGGACCACGCTGCTGCCAGGAAGTGAAGTAATGATGCGCGCTGGGCCAAACTGCATTCAAAAATAGTCTAATTATCCGTGAACGTGCTCCAGGCAGGTCTGTGAAGCCGCTGCAGTAACACAGAAGGGTGAATTTATCTGTGACGAAGTGAGCTTAAAGTCGGCGTGCATCACATCCACACACGGGCTTTACTTTCTTTACTCTCCCCCTTCTTCTTCCGGCTTGTCGGTCTATCTTCCCACCATCTCCAAACCCGAAATGTGCAGTTTTTAAACAAGATAAAAATGTCCTTCTCGATAATCAAACTTATCCTTTCATGGCGACTGGAGAGTGCATTTAGTGAAGAGGGGCACGTGTCTTCAGTGCGTGCGTGCACTGTGTATGATTGCTGCCGATCGCACGGGGTAAAATTAGCCGTTTTTCCTGTAGACTTTGGCGTGGGCTGCCCACCCCATCAGTTATATGTGGACAAAAAATGTTGATTTTAAGTATGAAGCCGTCAGGACCTGTCAGTTCATTCATACCGCGTGAGGCCCGGGCAGGACAGGCTTACCTCCCTCCTGTGGTACAGTCAGCAGACCACGTGGAGATGTGTGTCTGTGTGTGTGTGGCGTGATTCACGTTTAGTTTGGAGGACACTGTAGTGATGCTGCGCTGTGACCGGTCTCTGTGGAGTGGACTTCATAGTGAGGCTGGACTTTCTTGGCTTGGAGCATCCTGCTCAGGAGGGCTGGATGCTGCCCTGCTGTTACCATGGAGACAGAACCTGAAGCAGGGTGTTTAACTGAAAACTTGACTGATGAACCCTGCTGTCTGTCTGCGTCTGTGTGGAAAAGATGCTCCAGACTCAAACATCCGAGCGTCAACTCTCAGCTCCTGCTGTTATTTCAGGTGTTTAAAGCTTTCTGACAGCTTGCCTCTTCGGGCTCGTCTCATGTTGAAGGAGTCTGCGTGTCTGGTGTGTGATTGGACTTCAGGTGCAACAATGGAGGGTCACATTTCTTTTATTCTGTTATGAATCCCTGCAACAACTTTGCTGTGTAATATTTAATGCATGAGATGCATTAAAAACAATCACTGCAGGACAAATAGAGTTTGTGGTGACTCGTTGTTTGCAGACATGCCGGAGAACACTTTGATGATTCATGTATAAGTTTTTATGTCCTGTTCAGCTGGATAAAAATATGTGGGATAGATGGTTTCTCAGAGCTCTGTAGTGTATTAAACAGAGTTAGGTTTCATAAACGCTGAGAGGTATGTCGTTGGTATGTTTGGGATTAACCCTCACAGCACAGACCCATTTAAACCAGTGCGTACAGCTGAAGAGAGACTGAGTCCTGTAAGCAAACGCTCCCACTTTTATTTAATTTGTTATTGTGCATTTAAGTATATTTTTACTGCCATGTCTGCAGACTGTGCTGCAACTAAAACACTTTCTGTGTAAAGGACACTGACCATGAATCTTCTCTAAAATCCAAATGCAGGTAGGGTAACGGTTCGATAAACCTGTTTTGTGCGACGAGGCCCATCTGACCAATCAGGGCTGTCGGGGTCAACATCAGCAGGACGGTGGATTCCTTCCAGTACGTACGCTGCTCTGTCAGCTGTTGGAAACATACAGCACATCTAACAGAGCAAGAGAAAGACTTCTCATTCAGTCGTCAGACGACGGGTCAGTTTGCTCTGTAGCGTTAGACACAAAGACACAAACCAGTGCACGTTCCTGCTCCATGAGAGGATCCAGCTGCTCTGGCTTAAATTGTGTTCTTGCCGTCTGCGCCGCAGTGCCTCTTAAACCTTCGGGCTCACCTGCCTGCGACCCAGATCAGCTTTCACGTCTCAGGTGATAAAGCAGCTCAGCCTCGTGTGACGACGCTAGCCCAGTGCTTCTCGGGCCGACGGTATACCTGTTTCTAAAATGTTTTACAGCCAAGTGTCCACCGACCAGAACACTTTGATCCACTTGGGTTCATCGTGTCGCCGCTCTGAGACGATGCTGTTGTCGGTGCTTCACCGAGGAGCTTTAGAGAAGAGTCGGGCACTTGGACACAGATACCTCGATGTCCCGCATGTGACTGAACCGAGTATACGATGTGCTTCACATGTGTACAGCAGCAGGACACCCTGTGCTGTGTTATAATGGGTCTCTGTGGGAGCTGTGGCAGGCCCGCGGTGCACACACAGAGGATTTGTGTCAAACGCACAAGTCGTGTTGTTTCTCCTAAAACTGAAACTGTGACTGTGAAAGATATTAAAGCTGCTTTGCAGTCATCAGAAGTCCCGCTGGAATCTTGGCCACGTTTTGAAGTTTTGTTGAGGTTCTTGCAAAACTGCGCGCCAAGTTTGCACCAAATATTCACGAGTGTGAAGAAGCTCTGCGTAGAGTAGCGCGTGCTCCAGTGTTAGCTTCAGGTAATTAATGAACGAGCACCTTTCTCCACTTCCCTCCGCCCTGTCTCATGGCTCCTGTTCCAGTGCTGGATGTTCACATCAAACACGGCCAGACTCCCAATAAGAGCGCCGATGTTTCTGCTCCTGGACCCATGTGACGAAGAAAGAGGCGAGTCATCTGTAACTGTGAATCATACAAAGCTGCAAGAAAAGAAACGGGCTTGAAAATAAAGAGGTCCAGTCTAAGAAGCCCTAACCTGCTGGCCGGGAATCAAACTGAGCTGCAGATTTAAACATGAAACGCTGCGTCACGGTTCATAAATCGTCTCCTGGTGAACCCGCAGGTTTGCACCCTCGACCTCCGGTGTTTGTGTGCATCTTTGTCTCAGCAGATGTGATTCGTGTTTAATGTGCCGCTGACTTCCTGTCTGTGGAGGCTCCGGGGAAGCCGAGGTGAAACTTCATTGTAACGGGCCTTGGCAGTGAACAATGCGAAGGCCGTGTGGCGGCCGCGGCGCTCTGACGGAGCAGGTTATTGTTGGTGCAGATGGAGGAGGAAGTGGCGGCTCTGTGAAGGCGTCCGGCTCGACGATAATGCAGCATTTATTCGACTCTTTGATCCAGAGCAGCAGCAGGTGCAGGTCTGCACAGGTAGGGCCAGACCTGCGCCTGATCCACAGCTGCTCTGGGTTATCTACTTATGAGCCCACAGTCGGTGTTCACAGTGGGGCCTGAAAGGCTGAGGTGCTGTGTACGTGTGAACTCCTGGCAGGTCAGATTTCCCTGAGCTTATTCTTTCCGCGGTGACGGTGATGACGTTCAGGTGTCGACTTGCAGCTTTTGTTTCAGGTGTCCACATAGCTGTGAGATAAAGGCCGCGCTGTGATTTCTGCCCGTGTTTACCGTCACACAGAGAAAGTTGGACGTTCACGCGTGAGCACAGACACTCGGGAAGATATTTTCCTTCCTGCCCGCTCTGAATCGCCGGCACTCGTCTTACATTTGGGCGGCTGGACGTCATAGGGAGGCAGCAGGTTAGCGACTGTTTGAAGGAGAGAGAATCACGCTCCAAAGATTTTCCTCCTAACTAGGTTATGGTGCACCTGAGGGACTCGTGTTGACATCAGCAGACTCGTCCTCGGGAGGCTCCACGCTCTCCGGTGGGCAGTTAGAGCGAAACCCGGCAGGAAACTCTGTCTGCAGGGAGTTTCCTGTATTACTATAGATGCAGCGATGCAGACTGACTCACTTCAATTTTATGCTGCGTGGAGAAGAAGCCCTCAAAGTCTGTGACGTGGGGGTGGGTGTAGGCCTCGCTCACTCAGGCGCACAGACCGTACGAGGAGTATTGGTTGGAGGTTGTTGGAGGTGAAGTCGCTGCAGACGGGGTGCTGCTGATGTGGTGTCACACAGACTGTAAATCCTCCGTGCTTTAATAAAAATGTTAGTGTGGCGCCAGCGTATCAGTGCCGCGTTATTGTCCACATAAACGTGTCTTTCCAGAAGGAGGCTGAAGAAAGTCTCACGTTTGCTTTAGATTATTTCCATCTTGTGAAATAAGAAATACAAATTTGTGCCGATTAGATAAAACGCCAGAGGCGAACACTTTTACTCTTGAAATATGAAACGTTTGGAGGTTTGGTTTTGTGGAGGAAACATGGTGCTCACAGCGTGGAATATAATCCAGAATATTCCGTTTGTGATGATCAATAACCTTTGATGGATATCAGGTGCGCACACTGATGCGTCTCGGTCTCTGAGCTGGTTGGTGTGAAATAAATTCTCGTGACTTTACTGGACAGGTGTGATAATTAATGAAGAGTAGGAAGGTGTTTGGTCCAGACGACACACTGGTGGAGGTGTCTAGGAGAGACCAGACTGTTCTCCCATCCTGAGGAGTGGAGAAGTGTGCTGGTGCAGGGTGGTGTGCAGAGGGATGAAACTGATGATGAACATAAAAGAGGGACAGAGTTGTTGAAGTGAGGATCAGGGAGCAGCAGTGTGGAGGGTGGTGTGACGACAGCGGTGAGGTGTGGAGTGGGAGTGACGGACGAGGGCTGGGAGTTTGGTGACGGACAGGACTCTCTGTGGATGAGGACGCTGGGAGAGTAGAGAGCAGGTGGAGCAGAAGCCTGGAGAGGTGGAGGTCTGCTCTGGAGAGAACAGGGATGAAAGTCAGAAGCAGTCATTCATACATGTGTGTAAACGAGAGGGAGGCGGGTGGAGAGGTGTAGCTGGTGGAGGTCGACCATCTGAACCTCTGCTCCTGCCTGTTCTTCGTCGCTCGTCTCCACAGCGCCCCCTGCTGTGTCCTTTATTTCTCTGCCTTTATTCCCCGCTGAGCCGTCTGTCTTTAAAAGAGGGAAGTCTGATTTCACAGAAATTGCTGGAACTCATTTCCAGATGTGAAGCGTGCAGAGAGAGGCATCCTGGGTAATTATGTGGTGTTCGGGGCTCAGGTGGTGGTGCGTCGCCCCCTAATTACAGTCCTGATGGTTCAGTGGCAGCTCCTCCCACACCGCTGTGTCTGATTGGAGGAACGGCATCGTCCGTGCATCCTCGAGCCGGGTCGTGTAGGAGGAAGCTGCTGCTGATTTGCCTCCACGTGGGCGTGTTTTCCTGCTCGCATTTCTGATCGTTTCACTGTGAGACGCGCTGTCTCCTCAGGCCGGGAGCGAGGGTGAGTTTAAAGCTTTGGAGATGTGGGAGCAGCAGATGTGTCGTATTTTATTCCTCAACACGTTTAGCTGTAACTAAACCAGCTAAAACAACTAAAACACGATGCTACGTGTTTAGTTTCCTTCTTTGTTTTCTTTGCTAAAAAATTCTGGAATTTGTACTCGGGCACGTTTCTTAAATCTAGTTTCCCGGGTGTGTAACAGCAGTGCATGGATCAGCTGCCTCACCTGCTCCTCTCATGAGCTCCGCCTATCAGCTCTCCATCCTTGTCATGTTCTAGCTAGAGCGCCCCCTGCAGCTCACAGGAAACTCAAACTGAGCACTGCACTGCAACAGCCTGGCTGTAAGGACTGAAACAAGAGAATCCACCCTGGAGACTAAACTGAATTAAAAACCAAAGGTCAAAACGAAATAAACTATAATCACTATAACAGGAAGGCAGCGACTGAACCTTCAAAATAAGAGTGAGGGGTGTTTTCCAGACATCAGGTGATCACACCGTTGTCTCAGAGGGACGAAGGAGATGAAAACGATGCATCATGATGTTATAAAGCGATTCAACAATCGTATTTATCTGCACAAACCCACCAGCAGAGGTCAGCGTCTAGCTGAGCTCAGTGAGCTGTGAAGCTGCTATCGAGTTGTTCGAGTCGCGTTGATAACGCTGAGCTGTCCTGACTTTGAGGAGGCGTTTGCAGGAACGATCCCAGCCGGGAACTCGTTATTCTCATCATTCCCACATCACGGTCGAGCATCACGTTCCTCTCTGTTTCTTTCTGACTTCCTGTTATAGAAGCCACATTGAAACAGAAGAATGGAGGTCCAGCCTTGGTCATCCCTCACAGCAGACACACATGCTGCCATAATACAATCATGGCACATTTCCGCACTGCGAGGGCCACTCCTCCTCCTCGGACTCACTGAGGCTTTGTTCTGCCGTGGCGCCTGATGGCGTCTGAAAGTTAACACAGCGAACCGCTGCATGCTGAAGTCAGCAGTCGCATTTCCAGAGCAACGCTGCATCTGTGGCCACAAGTTTGAATATCAGCAGGGAAGTATTTGATCCGTGTACTCGGGAACAAAGCCTTTTATTCAGGATCGTCTCCGTATCCTGGTAACTGAATACCTGCTGTTGGACCAAACAACAAGGTTCAAACCATCATTTTAGCCCTTACTAATCTGTGCGAGCTCGCTCTGCACTGAGGACGTTTTATCAGTTGCAGGCTTGGCGTGAGGAACGTCAGCATCATCAGTTTTACCCTCTTAAAGCCCCCCTCATTAAAAACATGCAGGTTGAATACTTTCATTGTATTAAGGCTTGTAGTTTGTATTGTTGGGGGCGTGGCCTTTTTGACTGACAGGTGGATGCTGACACAGGTGGCTGTAGCTGCTAGCTGGCTGCTTGGCTTCACTTCAGCTAACTTTGTTGGACTGCACCTGTGGACCAGGTTTGTGCTGTTGTGAGGTCGCTGTGCTAACACGCTTCAGTTCTGGTAAAATTCTACTTTATTTTTTTTAACTGAGCTCTAATTGGCCGTTAGCTTGGTTAGCATCCACAGACAAGATAATTAGCATTAGCTGATAGCTTGCCCCTCCCCCCCCTGTTTCCAAACATGGCACTTCTGCCAGTAATGCTAAACTTTGGGCTTCCTAATGTGAGTGATGTCATGCTGCTGCTTTCTGATTGTTCAGATCAAAATACTTGAGAGGGCCAGAGTACTCTGTGTACCCTTTCAGAGTACTTCCTGTGTAAATCAGCCTCCTTTGGCAGCCACACTCACACTCACACACACTCACTGGGTGAGCCCACGCCACGGTCAATAATAGACTCACTAGCTGTGAAATTAGCCAATCAGAAAGCTGCGGTGGGGCATCAGCACACAGTTTAAACACAAGGTACACACAGACTGACGTGTGTGTGTGGTGTGAATTTTCCCACAGTTGCTGATGTGTTTAGTAAATGCTGCTGCAGTCCAGATGTTTTTCCTCCCTGCTGGTTCTCCTAATATGGCAGCATCAGCACAGACATCTCTCTGGTCTCAGGGGAGTCATGGGAGTAAGTGTGTGTGTGTGTCAGTGTGTGTGTGTGTGTGTGTGTCTGTGTGTGTGTGTGTCATTCTTTATATTTTCATTGCAAAGATTTCCAAAAATATTCTTCCTCCCTGTTGCACTTTCTCTTTCTTTCTCTCTTTGCTGAAATCATAACTGAAGTCTGCAGCAGGTTGTGGAGCTTGAGGTTCAAACTTAAATGTTTTCATACATTAATGTTCGCTCCATGTTCCCTTCTTTCATACTTTTGCTGTATTATTTTTCATCCTGCTGCTTCGTTAATGACGGGTTCTTAGCAGCCAGGAAGCGGCGGCTGGCTGTTATCAGCTGTAGAAACCAAAACTGAGACAAGAACATTAAATGTAATTATCTCCAATATAAAGATGAGACAAAATAAAATAAACAGGTATTTTTTAACATATAACAAATAATGATTCAATAAAATCAACAGAAAACCTGTTTAAATAAAAGCGCTTAAACCTGCTCTTTGTGATGGCGCCTCAGGTGGACGTCAGAGGAACTGCAGCTCCTGACGCCGATTGAACAAAGTCACAGTTTAAGACCCAAAAAAGTCATGGTCCAGATTTGAAAGGACAAATATCTGCCACTGTTCTTTATGTGGGTGTTTGTAGCACGTACATGTATGTTTATTTCCACATGCTGCTCAGCGCCGCTGCTGTGGGACCTCCAAGGAAAGATTTGAACCACCTGACCTGCTCTGTTCCTTTGTGCCAGCGCAGCTCGTCTCTCCTTAAGTAATCCGAGTCCCATGGGACCGTTTGGCGTTCCTCCTGTTGTCTTCCGACCTTTGACCTCGCTCTACGGTTGCTTTTTAATCTCGGTGATGCAGGAAGCCGATTCTCCTGACCGGGGAGTCCCTGTGGGAGAGTCGGGGTGGGTAAATTCGATTTGCTCGCAGGGAGAATCGGCAGCGCTGGAAAGAATAAATGAAGCCGTCTCGTGTTTCTCAGCATGCGCGGCGTCCCGTTTCACCGCCGGGACGGCATTCAGCCGGGAGTTTTGCATCTGAAAACAATAAATGGTTTCCATTTTACTGCAGCGATACTGCATACGTGCCTCTGAGGCCATGCCAGTTCTTTTCCACTCAGCTCAGGAATTCTAATGAGAACCAAGAACAAGCTGCTGCATGAGCACATCAACACGTGACGGAGGAGCTTTTACATTTCCTCCACTGTTTTATCGCACGCACACACACACACGCACTCATCTGGTCTCTGAAAACCACAAGTGGCCGACTCGGTCACGTGACCAGAGCAGAGAAACTCTACATGTGAAATGGAAACTGCACTAACAGACTTTCCTGACTTCCTCACTTCTTGGCCTTAAACACAGTGACCAGCTTCCCTGCTGCCGTGCTCCTCTCAGCAGCTCACGCTCATATTTTAAGGTCAGTAAAGGATCGTCAGCTGACCCCACGGCTCGGCTCACAGAGGGTTTCCTCCCATGCACGTCGTCTCTGCCCTACAGGCAGCTGCTTTTAGTTTTAGAGAAACTCATTTGAAAAGCTTCCTCACACAGACGGCGGACTGGTGGAGCCCAAAAACTGGGACGACAGAGGGAGAAATGCTGGACCGAACGAGACTCTGAGCATTAGGCTGAGACAGTAAATCAGAGTTTTGTCAGAAGCACCACACCCTGCAGTTCCCCCAGCATCCAGCAGGGCCCCCAGCATCCAGCAGGGGCTCCAGCAGGCTCAGTCCCCACAGACTCCCACGTTAAAACTTCACAGTAGATAAACATGTTTACAGCCTGATACACCAACTGTTTGGTCTCTGTGGATCAGCGGTCCCCAACCCCCGGGTCATGGACCGGGCCGTGAGTCGTTTGGTACCGGGCCGCGAGAGTTAGAATAGAATAGCCTTTATTGTCATTGTACAGAGTACAACGAAGTTGGAGTGCCACTCCCTTGGCGCAAAATGCAATAATAAATATAAATGTAAACTATAAAAAGTACAATAAAACAATCGTAAGTACTCAAACAATAGTAAGTACGATATATACAGGATAGCAGCATTAATATAATGACAGTATGAACAGCAGCATAATATAATGGCAGTGACAATATGGTATAGCTAAGCAGGTTCAATTGTTTTTGTGCTTATTTACTACGGTGATAGCTCTGGGAAAGAAGCTATCCCTGAATCTGTTTGTCCTGGTTTTATGTGACCTGTACCATCGGCCTGACGGTAATAGTTCAAACAGTTGATTGCTGGGGTGAGAGTAGTCCTTGATGATATTGCCAGCTCTGCTGAGGTACCGAGAGTTTGCAATGACCTCCAGGCTGGGCAGAGAGCAGCCAGTGATCTTCTGGGCTGTGTTGATGACCCTCTGCAGTACTTTCCTGTCTGCAGCTGAGCACCCTGCATACCATGTTGTTATACCGTACGTTAGGATGCTCTCTATGGTGGCTCTGTAGAATGTCACCAGCAGCCTCTCCTCCAGGTTGTTCCTCCTGAGCACTCTCAGAAAGTGGAGACGCTGCTGGGCCTTTTTTACCACCGCCGTGGTATTTGCAGTCCAGGAGAGATCATCAGAGATCTGCACGCCCAGAAACCTCATGGAGTGTACCCTCTCCACGTTGAGACTTGGTTGTGAAATTTTATGGTTTTCAGGGTTTTTATCATGAGCTCGGTTTCCCCGGGTCTTTCCCGTGTTGTAGTTGTGTCTCATTTTGAAAGAAATATTTATGCATTACCATAGCGACCAGAGAGCATTGAGGGGCAGAGAGGGGGATGTCACTCTCAATGTTGTTGGTGCATTTCAGGAGGACGCTGCTAATAAAGTTACACAATCACACAGGGAATTCACGTTTATTATTATATTTACAAAATACCACAGTGTTTGTCTCGGTCGTATCGTTTTATTTTGTGTTTATTTATCCGCCGGTCCGTGACGCAAAAAAGGTTGGAGACCGCTGCTGTGGATGATTTCCAGCTTGTATTTTATAACTCACCTGTTTAAATCTCATCAAGGCTTCAAGTTTGCATTGGGAGGGTGACTGGCAGCAGCTAACAGTGTGCACTGTGGACTTTGGTAAAAAACTAAACTAACAATAACTAGTTTCAACTTGCACCTCTATATATAATTGAATAAATGGGGATGTATATGTTTTTATCTTTTCAGTAATAATGTGTTGAATTGAATATGTTTGTGTTATTTGTGCAGCTGCACAGCAGTGACCTGAGTGGGTTGTTTCAACTATAAGGAGCAGTTTGTAACATAATGACTTTGTCAGGAAGTTGTCATGTAAATTCATTAAATAAACAAATCGTAAATAAATAAGGAAATAAATGTGCTAGACAATAAGCAAATAATATGGAAATAAAAAATGGGAAGTGGCAACATTAAAGAAGTAAAACGTAATTACAGGCATCAGTAACTGTACAGCAGTGAGCAAACAAAGTGAATCATTAGAGGAGTAATCATCTTTTTTGGTTCATTTCATGTTGATTTGAACATCTGTGACTATAAAGGAGTCTGACCTCTGACCTGGAAGGTAAACACTGCGGGTACGGACGTGTCGGGGTGGAAAACGGGGCAGCTGAGGCCGGTTTCAGGTCAGCAGTTTCAGTTTGCTCTTGCTCTGTGTTTGCCTTTTTTTCCTGCTCAGAAATGTGGATGACGCCTCTGTCAGCAGATGCCCCGCCTCCTTTTTTTCAGTGTTTTTTTTTTTTTTTTTTTTCTTGCTGTGTTTGCAGACTTCCAGGCTGGCTGCTCGCTCAGTGAAGCAACACGCTCTGCTATAAATACTTGAATCGTATCCGAGGCTCTGCTGGCAGCTCGCTGTCTGGACTCACTTACCGTCCCGGGGACACTCGCACATCCACGCTGTGGACGCTGTGTGTTCGAGCTGCAGACGTAGAGACCTGGTGGATTTGATTTTCACAGCTCTGTGGGGCGCTTCCACCACAGTTTTTTCTCTCGTGTGGGAGGATTTCTTTGACCCTGAGGAGTCTGTGTTTTTGGACTGAGCAGCTATGGGAGACTTTTGGGGGGACATTGCCAGTCAGAGGGTGGCCCGGGCCATGTCTCTGGTATGTATTTGCTTATAGAAGCAGTTTCACGTTATCAGATTGAAAAGTGGGTCTCTGACGTTCATAGTCGGGCAGCTTCTCCTTTGGTTGACTGTTCGTGGTTGTGACTGAGCTCTGAGCAAAGGTGACGAGCTTTAGTGGTTTCCATGTGTCTGTTGGTCACGCAGCGTTGAAGGAAATGAGTTTAACAGGAAAAGAGCTGAAAGCATGTGTGCAACAGCAACAACACAAATGCCAACATCCTGCCGCTGCACACACGCAGAGTGTCGATCGTAGCCCAGAATCAGCTCTGATGTTTGGAGTCCGCCGGTCGTCGATGCAGCGGCCGGCGGACTCCTCTGCTTCTAAACGCAACCACAGGTGCACGTCACGAGAGGCGGGTGTCAGCTGCGTTACAACATCTGGCCACATCTGTTTTGCACGATATCCGCTCACAGGTACCGGCTCACCTTCAGCTCGAGCCGTCGGTGGGCAGGATCCATCCTCAGGAAGCAGATCTCTGCTGATCTCGCCCTCGTCTGGTGACGTGGGCGTCTCTCGCCGTGTAGCTGATCTACAGAGCAGAAGAAATGCTGCGTAAGCGCCGGCTCTCGTAATGTTTCCCTGTCTTTCTGTGAGGCGCACACATCTTCACATCTGTGAAGTACCAGGCACACACTGCTCCAGGGGCGCACAAGTGCAGTCAGACTGTAATGATGGACCCAGCTGAGGTTACCACATGTTGGTTTGTAACTCTGACCCCACGTGGCTGCTGTGCACGTGAAGCCCCACACAGAAGTCACGCAGTCAAAGGTAAAAGGTCATGCTCGTGGGGAATGACGCGCTGGATGTTTCGTACTGCCTCGCTCTCTAAAGCTGAAAGCGGATCTTGAAATGTGAGCCATGTTCTCGATCCTTCAGGGAGGATTTATATTTTTAGAAGCCTTGAAGTGAAAGTTTGTGTATTGGCTCCGCTCCGTTGTCCAGGATCCAGAGTTCATCTCTGAGGTCAGAAGGTCAGACCTGGACGTCTCCTCCTCCAGGTCTCTGCAGCACTGATTCCCACCGAGGGCCGGACGATCGAGTTTAGTTTGAGTCTGGACGCTGCAGCGATCCTGGAAGCGTCTGCTGTGTTGTCAGCGTGTGTGCTCGGTGAGCTCTCTGCAGAGGAAAGAAGGGAGCCATGTCTTTTCCTTCCTTCCTTTAAGTTTAGTGTAAATTAGTCCTTTCACTTTTACACACAGGACAGTTTATTAGGTACATCGGTTGAACTGTTCTTTAACGCAGATTTCTAATCGGCCAATCACATGGCAGCACAAGCCGACCTGCTGAAGTTCAAAGTGATAAAGGTGACTTGAAGTTCTCCTGGTCTGAATCTTTGTGCTGTGATGTTCGGATGGTGTACATCACCATGGTAACTGGACCGGCTCTTATACAACACTTGTACGTACAACCACAGCATCAGTGCTGCAGGCCGGTGACGTGGTGGGTCGTGGTGGGTCGTGGTGGGTCGTGGTGAGCCCCACGGTACAAACGGAGCGTCATTTAAACTTGCGGACCAGTGTAGCGTCTTCTGATTGGCTGCTTCCAGCAGGATAACACACAACTTCACCAAACTCCGATCATCTCAAACTGGATTCTTGAACACGACGTCCACACCCACAGATCTCAGGCCAGCTGAGCGACTTTCGCATCATGGATGTTGCAACAGCTGTGCGATGATGTCATATCGACGTGGACCAAAGTCTCTGAGGAGCGTTTCCAGCATGAGTATGGTGTAACTAATAATGTGGCCGGCGAGTGTATATTTGTCAGCTGAGGTGAACTTTGCAGCCGAGCCTGTAAATAAGCACACCTGACTTTATTTGACCCCCCCCCCCAAACAGAGTTTACGCTCAGTTCACTTCCCAGAAGCAGTTTTGAAAGTTTTGTAGCTTCTCAAACGTTGTGAAAGAGAAGAAGAGTCCACGTGTGTGCGCTTCCTGTGGGCCGGTGTGGCGTTGGCAGCGTGTGATAACAGTGTTTGTAATGACAGGAAACAGGAACCCCTGAGCCGTGTGTGTGTGTGTGTGCGCGTGTGTGTGTGCGCGATCTATCTTTAACCCTGCTGAACCGGATGGATCTGTCACTCTGCTCTCAGGCACTCGCAGCTTATTTGGACCGAGAGCTGCAGGCGTGTGCGCTTTCACCACATCAGGCTTGGGAGGCTCCTCCTCCTCGTATGTTTGGGTGTCAGCGCCTCAGATCTGTTCCTGCGGGGCGTCCAGCTCTTACTATAAATAAACACAAACATTTTACTGATGTCTAAGTTCATCCCTGTGATGTAGAGGTATCAGCATGACATCTAAGAAAGCCTGCTGATGATTTTTATGGCTGAATGTTTTTGGCAACATCCTGCTCTAACAGGCAGGATTGGTGTGTCCCTGACCACGCTGCCGTGTCGTATCCACTGACAGCAGAGCTCCGACGTAACCGCTAAAGTAACCAAATTGTTGTTTTCCCGGGAAATTTAAAGTAACAATGTAACTAAACAGCTAACCCTTGAGCAGTAACCATAGTAACACTGGTCCTGACATGAGATGTCACACCTGCGACGACATTGGTCTTCCTGTTATCAGTAACTCGTCCTCTGTTTCCCAAAGCCGCCCCTCCCACAGCCTGCTTCTGCCGGAGGCGTCTTCCTGTTAAACGGGAGTTTTTCCTTCCCACTGTTTCCAGTGCTTGTTTACAGGAGGGCCTCTGATTGTTGGGGTTTCCTCTGTCGTATTGTCGGGTCTTTACAGTGTAAAGTACCTTGAGGCGGCTGTTGCTGTGATTTTGTGCTGCATAAATAAAACCTCGTGAGCTGCTAGCATCTCCTCCTTCGTTGTTATAGCCGCTGTGGTTTTTTGCCCGAGTGATGACGCCTGGCTCTTACTCTCAGACATGCTCGGGCTTGTTGTGTGTCTGAATGTAGATGTGTGTTGTTGCTATAGCTGCAACGATATCATGAGCATCATATACTGTACAATCATATCTGTACAGTAATGGCACTGCTGTGATGGAGCACTCTTAGAATTCACGCTGAGATCTGAAGCGTTCGCTCAGAGTTTAAACGATAAACCGTTGGAGAGCGGCCATCTTTGTTGTCACTGACCGGCCTCACAGTGACAGCAGGTTAGTGAGAGGCAGGATGTTAGCATCCACCCATCAGAGCAAACACACGAGAGACTGTAGCTGACGTAAATGGGCAGAGGTCAGCTGACTGGCTACCTCGCACCTGCTGGCTCGTCCTGTCTGTAGAAGCTCTCAGGTCCTCTCGGGTCTCTGGGCCTCTCGCCAACTCCTTCAGCTTCATCTTCTTCATCTTCCTTCATGTTTTTTAAATGACTCAGCTGTGTCTCCACACACACACACACAAATGCAGGCACATGCCCAGTTATTAAAAATGTTAAGAGATAAACAATCTTCAACTTTATTCTAAGAGTCTGCAGCGTGCCCAGACCTGTCTGTGAAACTACAGAGACGCAGCTTCGCTGTTCTCAGATGTGATGAGGAGGGGCGGGGCTAACTGTCAAATTGCGTGATCGTTCGCTAGTGACGATTAATCGCTGACAGACCTCGGTCTGTGTTTTGAAGCATCTGCGGTCTGACTGTCTCTGGGTCGGTTCATTAAATAGAGGAAGGTCGGGCGTCTCGCGGTGTTGATGAGTGATGTAACAGATTGCCACATCCACAGTGATGCGGGCGTGTATCGACCCGCCGTGGTGAGGACTCTGCCGGGTTGTGAGCTGTGGGGAAGGTCACCTGCAGGGTTTCCTTCAGTCTCCTGGCTCGCTCTCTGCGAGCACGTGCTCACTTCAGAGATTCTTAATCATTATTGGGATGAACGAGCTGAACTGAAGGGCGAGTTTAAGCTTTCTGCCAAAGGCAGCATGAGACAGAAGTGCGAGCTTTGCAGCAGAAATGATTGTTGGGAGGCCAAAATCAGCCCAACCTCACACAGACGGCTCAGCGGAGAGCTCGTATACCTGAGAACAGCTGAGTGTCAGGAATACTCCGCTGAGCTCCAACGTGCAGATGGAGAGATGCTGCTGAACGGGAACGTTTTCCAAAGAGCTCGAACTCAACCAGCAGCTGTTTGACTGGAATCAGCTGCTGCTTTTATGAGTGTGTGTGTGTGTGTGTGTGTGTGTGTGTGTGTGTGTGTGTGGTGGGGGGTTTGATGTGCTGCTCTGCAAACAGACAGCTGAGTTAAAAAGCAGCCAGTGTGGAGCTGCACTTCCTGTTTGACACACCGACATCAAGCTTGTGTGTGTGTGTGTGTGTGTCTCTCTCTCGGGGCGGTCGACACAGGTCATCATGGTTAGTGGAGCACGCTCAGTTTAGCGGGTTAGTCGGGTACGCGTCCTCTTCTTTCTGGGTTTGTTTTGTTTTTGAGTTCGTCCCCATCTCGCCCTGCTGATGTCCAGCTGTTGCTCCACTTCCTGTTGTACAGTTAGTCACGCATTAGCGTCAGCTGTGGGCGGAGCCAGACTCCTTGGCTGACAGTAACTTACTGCCATTTCACTGTGACATTGTTTGGTGATTGATTTCATTGGTGAGGCGTAATCTGCAGCCGATTTTGGCGGAGTCTCCAGCGTGTTGGCGGGTCGGTGTTTAAAGCTGCAGACGCTGTGATTGTGATGACTCTGCCGCCCACCCAGTGCTAACTAACACGCCATGACCTCAGCAGCCGTCCTCACGTCACTCACGGGTCTGTCTCCAAAGCCTCCGCGTTGTTTTGAGGCAGACGCGACCGTGTTTACACAGAGCTGGAAAATGAGTTTGATAAACACTCGTTTAAACCCACTCTCAGGTCACCTGTGGGTCTGTGTGTGTTCTGCAGGGGAACGATGAAGAGGCCGTGCTGGACCAGGGCAAGACCAGCTCCACCCTTTACACCAACTTTGAGAAAGAGGAACTGGAGAGTGAGTTTATACACCGACACACACAAAGACGCCTCTGTGTGTGTTTACAGTCAAACACACAGTAACAAAATGGCTCAGCCCGCATTTATACACCTCAACTCTATACACACACACACACACACACACACACACACACAGAGCTGTGTAAGTGATTTGAATAAAGCTCAGTGAAAAGCCCGAGGCTCGAGAAAATGATGATTGAAAATATTTCAGAAAGAAATATTTCAAACTTGGAAACAGCCGTAAACAGTCTGCAGTTTGTCTGAGTGTGTCGACGTCACTTCTGCAGAAAAAGTGGAAATGAAATATCGTGACGTGTACACACCGAACATGGAGTGGCTGAGTCACGTGACCTGAGCTCTTATTGTGAGGTGGCGTGTTCAGAAAGAGGAACTAGAGCACGTACGAACCCCCGTGTGGTGCATGTGCTGCTAGCTCCTGTCATTTTCAGCTAAGTCATTAACCCTTTGAAGCCCACCAGAGCGTCTCTGTATGTTTGTACCTGCCGTAGTGCCATCAATGCAACCGTTACACCCCAGAGTTTAATCATATGTGTGCATGAAGTCCACAGAAGCTACATGAACTGCAAAATGGTGCAATTAGCTACAGAAACTTTGAAAATCGTTTTTGTTTTTTTACACATACTTCTAGTTACAGAAATTTCAGAGGTGAATCCCTCAAAACTGTAAATGCAAAAAGTTGCATGAAATAGTTTCAAACCACAGGAAATGGATTTTGAGTGTCTGCTTAGTTTCATTTTTGAGATGCAACAATTTTTATAAACTGCAGGACAAAAGAAAAATAATTATTTTTGTGCACAATTTGCCAAAAACAGCATCAAAACGAACGATTTCCAACAACAGTGCAGTTTGAGTCCCGAGCCTCCCAGAAACCTCTGAAGGGCCCTGCAGGGAAAACACGAAAAGTGACGTCACTTCCGGGTTTGGCGTGTAATGGGGGACGTGCGATAGTCCGCACTGACGTTTGTTCTAACGTAGGAAGTGCTATGAACAGCTGATCGGATCAGCAAAGCGTGTTTCTGGATTATAACGTTTTTGTTGTTGCTTTTTACATGATTTTTACAAAAAAGGAAACCGTGACCTGGGACAAGCTCAGTGCGTGTTGTTTAAGTACAACTGCTCCAGTTTCATATGCAAAAACATTTTGCACTAGCTGATGCGCTTGCAATTCTACCGGGATTTAAAAATAGTTACGCAAATCAGAGCGTGAGAAAAACAAATCTTCAAGCTCGAGGAAACCCGACGGCGTTAAGGAGAAATATTAAAGTTCAAAAAATACATTTAACACAACCCCTGAAAAAATGCTGCCCCCTGCTGGTGAAAGCTTTGAAGAGGATAATTACAAAAAGTACCTTTAACTCAAACTGCGCTTTAGTTCACATCTCATTAGACGCTATAGGTTGTTTCCATGTTATTACTAGTTTATTACAGTCCTGCTATTAACCCCATAACAAACAACTGAGTGAGAGGTCGACACACGCACACAGCCAGAGAAAATCCGATTAACGTTACTGAAGTAAGGAGAAACGCAGCGTCGGAGCGTGCAGTGGGAGCTGTGCAGCACGCCTCCCGTGTTAGCACGCCTCCCGTGTTTTCCTCATGTGTTTGTTTCCAGCGTTCTCTGTTAGCACTGGAGGTGTAGAACAAACTCATTTGACCCCTCTGCTTTTCTCCGTCAGGTCACAGGGCGGTGTACGTTGGCGTGCACGTTCCGCTGGGCCGCCAGAGCCGGAGAAGACACCGTCACCGCGGACATCGACATCACAGGAAGCGAAGAGAGCGCTCGGATCGGGAGGACGGGCGAGAGTCGCCGTCATACGGTCAGGTTTGAACGAAGATAAACAAACACGGGCCAGCTGTACGACGGCGGCGTGCTGAAGCGTTTGTGTCCCCGCAGACACGCCGTCTCAGAGGGTCCAGTTCATCCTCGGCACCGAGGACGACGACGAGGAGCACATCCCCCACGACCTGTTCACCGAGCTGGACGAGCTCGCCTTCAAAGACGGAGACCTGCAGGAGTGGAAGGAGACAGCCAGGCAGGGCGCGCTTTAGCTCTTTCTCTGCTTTGCATTCAGGCGTTAATCTCAGCGTTTCACGTCTCAGCACAGCTTCCTGCGGTGTTTTCCAATAACGCTGCAGAGCTGTGAGGAGTAATCCTCCTGCTGTGCATGGGCGAGGCCCTTGTTTGTTCAGCATTTCTGACTCAGGTTAAAGAGGTTTCCTCTCTAATCCAGGCTCTGCAGAGCGCCGTGAGGACGAGGAAGACGAGCCTCACTGGATTTGAGAGGAAACCGATGAAGGCGGGCCGAGTCGTGTGGTTTGGAAACTGTCAGATTAACTTCTTTACTCAGCAGAGCAAAGTGGATCAGCCCACATTAGTGTAGCATTATAGCATTAGCACGAATCAGACGCCGCTTCCATCCTGGCGTTCTAATGTCAACACTCGGCTGTGTGTGTGTGTGTGTGTGTGTGTGTGTGTTCGTTCAGGTGGCTGAAGTTTGAGGAGGATGTTGAGGACGGCGGCGAGCGCTGGAGCAAACCCTATGTGGCGACGCTGTCGCTGCACAGCCTGTTCGAGCTGCGCTCCTGCATCCTGAACGGCACCGTGCTGCTCGACATGAGAGCCAGCTCCATCGAGGAGATTGCAGGTCAGAGCGCCATCGGGAACTCGTCCCATCACTCGATACGCTGCTCCAAAAACGATCAGCGACCTTTGTGTTTAAATCTAGAGGAGGTCGAAACGTGCTAAAACCACATCTGAACTTTAAATCTAGTTTGGATGAGCTGCTGCAGAAGAAGAACGCCATGATGAAAGCGCAGCTCTCTGGTTTCCTCCTGCTGGTACAAGCTGCCCCTCAGCAGGCTTCCAGGCATCAGCCAATCTCTAGAAAGTTGATATTTAGGGCGAGTTCTGACATCTTGTTTCAGAGAGAAGAGGAAGTGAAAGGCTGCTGTGAAGGCTCAGTGTTTGATAAATGATTCTGCTGCACGCCTTTCATTTCCTCCTCAGAACATAAACCTGCAGTGCGTTTGTGTCCATCAGCTGACCTCTTTTCCTCCTTCCTCGCAGACATGGTGATCGACAGCATGCTGGCGTCCGGTCAGCTGGAGGAGGGCGCGCAGGAGAAGGTGAGGGAGGCCATGCTGAGGCGCCACCACCATCAGAACGAGAAGAAGCTGAGCAACCGCATCCCACTGGTCCGATCCTTTGCCGACATAGGCAAGAAATACTCGGAGCCAAATTTACTGGAACGCAACGGTGAGACCGCAGCGCTCTTGTCATCCTGAAACTCGCGTCTGCAGATTTCACCTGCAGGTCAGGAGACGAGCTGCAGGAGGCCAGTTCAGGTTGACCCCTCCTGACCTCTGGCACTGCTCGGGCTCTGCAGGGTTTAGTTCTGCACTGTTTAAAAACCGGGGGGGGGGGGGGTCTAAATGACCTCAGTGGGTCGGCTGCATGCTGCAAACCAGCGTGGCGCTAGGTTTACGATTTCTTTACTGTCAAAGTAATAAAGTAATGCACTGTTTTCTTTCCTAAGAGTGCATAGTTCTTTGTTTCTGTTGTCGGGCAGAATGTAGAGTCTGTCCGTCCTGATTGGTCGAGGTAAAGGGGTGACAAGACGACAGGTCTCGTATTGCTGCATGGTCCCGTTGCCGTGGTTTTTGAGTGATGGTGATGAGTTTATGGCTCAGGTTTGGTTGGTTTCTCACCTGAGCTCCTGTGACCGCCTGTGACCTCACCCTGTTTATTATTGACCGGGACTCCCTGACCTGGCTGGACCCGCTGACTCGGTGAGCTAATAACACGCTAACAGCATGAGCGGAGTCGGCGTTTTAATATCCGCACTCCTGGATCCTGTTTGTGAGAGAGGAATGTTCTAATGCTGCTCGGACTGAACGCCGTCTGCAGGCGCTGATCCGTCTGACGTGCGTGTGACCTGCTTCTACGTGACCTATCAGCTGCAGCTTTTACAGTTTGCTCGCGCTCGTTCGTTCAGGAGCTTTTCTTCAGATTGACTCTTTCCTACAGTTTATAAAGCTGAAGACATCACAGAGCAGAGCTCAGGGTCAGACTTTGATTACAGCTGTGAGTAACCTCATGAGGTCATCGCCTCCAACACGACGCTCCCGGCTCAGCTGTGTTTGGGGTGACCAACAGGACCTCTGTAATCTGCTCTCCACCACAGTGGACTGAGTGGGCTAATGCCCAGTTACAGCAGCTCTTACTGCATGTGATGGAGTAAACATTCAGTCATTTGGCGTGTTCACCGCAGACGGGTAGTTAGAGCGAGGGTGGACTCCTGGTGCCTTTACCTGTCAGCTGTAGAACAAAGACTAACTAAAAGACAGAAAGTGGTGCAGTAAAGTGTTTGCTTCTTAAACTTCTCAAACAGGCTGAAAGAGCCAGGTTCATCCTAGTTTGGTGACTGTCCCTCATGTCCGGAGGCAGCCGCACGACTTCTGTGTCCTTGAAGATGCAACTGAATGATGGGAGGGTGAGGCAGTGACGCACAAACGTCCTACCGCCTACAAAGTGACCGCCCTGTACAGGTGCGATACCTGAGACGCCCTCAGATGGAGGCGAAACATCTTCAAGACCCAGAAGTCGTCTGGCTGCCCTCGGCTCGAGCACTTTAGACGAGCGGGATAACCGAGAACCGGCACAGAGCGCTCTGCATGAAGCTGCTGTGGCTCGTTAAGGAGTTCTAGCAGGACTTGGTTCTAATATAAAGCGCCTTGAGGCGACTGCTGTTGTGACTTGGCGCTGTATAAATAAAATTGAATTGAATGAATCCCGGCCCGATTCCCGATGTGTGGAGTCTTGGATTTGATGGTAGGCGTAAAGAAAAGTCGGAGCTTCGTGATTGGTGGAGGAAGATTTAGCTTTAGAAAGCTGATGTTGGTGTGACGTGCCGTCGCTAACTCACTGATCCATGCATGCTGCCTTGGTGTTTCCTGTGCACGCAGCATCGTTCTTCATCATCATCATCATGATCTTTCTCCTCCTCTTCCTCCTCAGGGGAGGGTCTGTCCTCCTCTCGTCTCTCTCTCCTCCGTCGTTGCTCCATGGGCTCCTTCGACCTCTCCACCCTCCCCCCCTCTGCGAGGACCCCAAGCCCGTTCGGGCACCTCCTCCCCGGCTCCGCCTCCTCGTCGCAGACCAACCTCTCTCTGTACCGTTACGGCCGCCACCTCTCCGAACCCAGCCAGCCTCACGGACTCGCCCTTCCCGTCCCCACTGGCTCTCCACGCCGCTCCTCTGCTCCCGTGGGGCTCCCCAAGGTGGTGGTGCACCCCCCAGAAGAGGAGGAAGAGGAGGTGTTCCACCTGGGAGATGAAGATGACGTGGTTCCCCAAACAGGCAAATACGGCACGGCTTTCCTCCGGCGTGACGCCGTTTCCACGCTCTGACACTGAAGCATGCCCGCCAACGTGCTGATGAAGCTGGAGGCGGATGATTGGATGAATGTTGGCAGACTGGTAGCTTTTTTGGGGGCGGGGTTATTTTGCATGTTTTTGGTTTATTTTGCTGACGTAGTCGTCCGTCTGTTGGAGATTGAGCTGCGTGAATATTGGACTTGCAGCGCCGCAGGTGGAGCCTCCACCCTGGTTGTGCTGAGTGTCGTACAGTCTTAACATCCGCCTGTCTGAGCCATGTGTTCAAATCGAGTCTCGTTCATGTTCGAGTTTTTCTGTTAACGAACTTTTTTAACAGGTGAAGGTTGAACGGCAGCGTCCTCTGGATCCTCGATCTCCTTTAACCTCTGCTGGAGTTAACAAACCGGCCTCTGATAACGCGTGAAGAGCCTCAGGTGTTGTTTTCAGCCAATCAGAAACCAAAGAATCAGGCGGCAGGCCGCGGCTGCTGCCTGTCATTAACAGGCTGTTAGCTGCAGTGATTTAGAGTCTGGATGTTTGCTTCCTGTGATCTGCAGCAGAAATGTCGGCCCTCGCTCTCAGAGGCGGCTCGGGTCCGATCTGAGTCGATTTCTCTCCTTTATGAAAGATTAAAGATCTGGAAATCAGGACGTCTGAACTTTTGTGGTCTTAATACACAAAAAAACAAAACCCACCAAAAACTAAATTTTTTCCTTGTAAACTTTTTGTTCACCGTTTGTGTCGCCGTCAGAAGCGCGATCAATGAAAGTTTATTACTATAGCACATCTTAAAAGACCAACGTTCATCAATTCGATCTTAGTGCTCTCTTGGGGTTGTACAAGTGGAGGAGATCAGTTAGGTAGCTAGGCGCCAGGTTATTTCAAATTTTAAAAGTGAGCAAGAGAATTTAAAATCAATACTGTATTTAACGGGGAGCCAGTGTAAGCTAGCTGGGACTGGAGTGATGTGGTCGTACCTGCAGACGCTGAAGGAGAGAGTGTGGGAGGAAGTAAAGAGAGAGTCCAGTCCAGAAGTGCTGAGAGCAGGGATACGTTTTTCAGTGGGGCTTTTCTTTGGAACTTTGGTGTAGCTGATAGAAACTAGTGCTTCTCTAATTTGAGGGAGCTATCCAAAAATACTCCAATGTTTCTAACAGTGTGAGAGGGATGGCTGGTGAAAGCCAACGGTTAGCTGGCTCAGAGGGCTGCGAGCCTCAAAAACTGTCATTTCTGTTTTATTTTCATTGTGGGTAAGAACATTATGCCACAGCCAGGCTTTAACATCCCGCAGACAGTCAACAAAGGCTGGAGGGGGCAGAGGCATCCAGCTTCAGGGGAAAGTCATCAGCAGTGGAAACAGATATGATACTTTATTAAAATGGATCCCAGCAGGTCGGGTTTGTTTTCTCTCTGCTCGGTGTTTCTGCGGCAGAGAACTCTGGACGCTCAAGTGACTCTCGGCACTTCCTGTTCATTAATGATCCGTAAAAGAATCAGAACTCGCTGACGCTTGATCACCTGACCACCGACTCATCACTCTGTCACAGTTCAGGTGCTGAGGCGTGAAAAGCTGATTTGTGCTGATCGTGTGTGTGGAGCCGAGACTCTGCTGTGCGGCGCTCTGTGACCGCAGGCGTGCTGCGGACCGACTAACAATGATGTAACCGCATCACTGCCCGCACCACGCTCGGCTGCTTCAGCGTGAGCGAGCAGGAATTACATTCTGAGACTGAACTTTGTAAAATTACATTTAAAAGTTGGAGATATTTAAGCCTCCGCCCGCTCCGCCGGGTCACGTGTGTCAGTAACACGGCTGTGTGTTTGCAGGCAGCTGCTGCAGATGTTGAGTGTGACTCTGTGGTCTTTGTGGCTCTGCAGGTCTGCTGGCGTCGCCTCAGTCGGCCCCCGGAAACCTCGACAATAACAAAAACGGCGAGAGTCGCGGCAACGGCGGCAATGGCAGCCGGGAGAACAGCACGGTGGACTTCAGCAAGGTAAACTTGGGGCTCCGCCTCAGACACAGGTTGGGTGGTTTATAGATCAGCTGCTGCTCCCTGCAGCTTTCCAATATTTGGAGCTTCAGGGAGGTGAGAGACGGGTTAAATGATGAGAGGTCAGAGCTGCACCACTTTGACCTCTGACCCCTGCCAGCTACATGAAGCCTCACACATCAGCTGGTGTTCAGATGGGACTGAAACATCCCTGAGCTGTGGGCTGATGGGTGTAGGAGGCTCCACCCTGACGCTGCTCGCCTATCCGACACACTGTGACAGATGCACTAATGTTTAAAACGAATAAATGACAGAAGCACTGATGAAACGTTCCGTCTGTGAGTCTCTGACCCAATCAGAGATGTTTAGCTTCATACTGTGAGCGTCTTCAGACGTCCGGCCCTTTAAGTACACAGAGCTGCACAGGAAATGACCACATGAAACTTTTGAAGGGTTAAAAACACGTTTTTAGCTCCGACACCCGGAAATCTGA